>NC_133756.1:30507865-30587865 GCF_036562045.2 Rhinolophus sinicus
AAGCAAAAAAAGTTTTTCTACCCTAAAATTTTAATCTAAGCAACAGGATAAAAATACTACTTAACTTTGGATTGCTTTGATCCTTAGCCTATATATTTCAAATATAGGAATTAGAATTGAATTTGTCAGTTTTGTTATTTAAGAAGAATGAACTAATGATGGAAGATTAAGGTTTTTTTTGTTTTTTAATATTTCCCCACTTCCAAATTCCGACCTTTAACCTCTAACCACAGTGAGAGGTAGTGTGGTGCACCAATGAAGAACCACAGCCGTTTATTGAGCATTTGAGCATTTACTATGTCTGAGGCACTGGGTTAAGTGTTTGGCCTATTGTGTCACTTCATCCTCACAGCCTTTACTCAAGGTGGTTACCAGTGAGAAAACTGATGCTAGGAAGAGGCAAAGCCAAGGTCTGAACCCAAGAACATCTGACTCCAAAACCTAAAATGGGTTATCCTGTATGGGAGAGAGCAGTAAGTATGAACTTATCAAAAGCAAGTAAATTTTGTGCCTTCTTGGTAAAATTTTTATCAAAGAAAAAGAAATGTGAAGAATTTAAACAATGAGATATTGTGTCATTCTCTTTCTCTTTTAAAGTAGACATTATTTTTTAGAATAGTTTTAGATTTACTGAAAATTTAAGGAAAAAATGGAGTTTTATGTTTTCTTCTTATGTTTTTATGTATGTTTTTTGCTATAATGTTAAGGTGAAAAAGTAGCATTGGCAGGTTTTTCACCTAGACATTTTTTAAGTGAGGATTTTGAAAGTAAAGTCTTATTATTTTTTTGATATTCAGTATTATAAACAAAGAGTGATATTTTGTTGGTAAGTGGCACCGTAATTTGGGGGGAATGAAGTGTAATTTTAAGCTTTTTTTCCTTTTTGGTTTTTCTTGTCAAGGCTTCAATTCTGCCCTCATTCTGATACCTTGAAAGGAAAGCCAGATGACCAGGAGCGGGAACAACTTGGGATTTGGAGTTAGAAACGTTGAGTTTAAAACCCAGGTCTCTCACTTATTAGCAAGGCAAATTAACTTCTTGGTTTCCTCATCTGTGAAATGGGAATAATGAGAACCAATAGAGTTAGGAAAGGATTATCAGTGTGAGCTATAGAGGGTTAACCAAATGTTCTTGTGATGAGTACTCCTTACAGATATGACCCTAGCTAACAATTTATTTTATAAACCACAGTTTATATATTCAAATAAGCCATGTCTCTAGAGAATAAACAAGTGAAATTCAGTAAGGTAATGGGTAGAGTATTGGTTTTGGTATCAAGCAGATATGAATTTGAATCTTGGCCTTCCCATTTAGTAGCTATGTAACTTTCAACTTTGCTTCATTCTCTGGTTTTAGATTCCTTAGATAACATCACCCAAATTACGGCGATTTTGAAGCTCAGATTTGATGTGTTAAGCGTCTAATACAGTGCCACTCACATAACAGGATCATTATCCTTATTATTTTGGGTCTTTTGCGGTCTTAGATCCTCCCTGGGGTCTCTCAGGGAGTGACCTTTACCCTCCAAAGCTCTTCTTTTTAAATACTCTTAGAAGGGGCTAGTCTTGATGTTCTGAGGCTTTCACTTTTAGAAATGGAAGTTAAGTGTGATGAATAAAATGGATGATTAAACTAAGCAATGTGGTTTTCGGTTAAGAGAAAGCCCGTCTGTGGCTTTGAGCAATGGTTACTTTCTGTGTGACTCCTGGCTTGAACACCACTCCCAAAGAGGATACCGGATTTGGTTGATGATCTTTTGATTTTTGGAAAACATAATTTAAAAAGAAAATTCTAAAAAGCTACCGTTGTTATTTGGCAATTTATTTGCTGAGTGCTTTATAAGTCACAGCTTAGGGAACTCTTTTCTTTGTCAGGAACACTCCCTCTCCACCTTGCCCCAAAGGCTGCTGAGCTAATTCCAACCCAGCCATCCACTTAAGTGTCTTTCTTAAGGAGGCCGTCTTTGAGCCTCCAGACAGGAGAACCTCACTTTGCTTCCTACATTTCTTTTGTAACACTTACTGCCATATAATCATTTCTTCAATATCTGCTTCCACCACAAACTGTAAAGCCCCATGCCATGAACAATTCCAAATGACTATAAATGTCAGTAACTTGCCTGTATATCCACAGGGCGAGAGGCCCTTAGGACAAACAGAACTGCAAAAAGAATCTTAAACTATTTACAGTACTGATGTTGTTGTTGGTACTATTGGTATTGTTAATTATGAGATTATTGTATGTATTTGGGGGAAAATAAAGCAAATTAGTAATTAAGGGTTACTATAATTCTGTCATTTCTGGAGTTGTTGAATATTGAGACCATTAGTATGGGAAAAAGGAGTAACAAAAATCTCATAGTTTAAATTGGAATTATCAATATGAAAATCACAATTAATTTTATTTAAAACATTTATACTCTGTCTGCTGACAGGGCCTAGAAACAATGACCAACATAGAAACAATGATTCACCCCTAGCACTCAGACTGTGGCACTGAACTTCTATATCCCACTAACAGGAACCAGGGCTCCTTAGAGAAATGGCCATTCCAAACCAGGGACAGGGAAAGTGCATGTTGAGCTTGTCACAGTTTGTATCAAGTAGCAAGCAAGTGATCAAAAGTTACCAGTATTCAGTTAGAAGGGCTCAGGAGCCAACTTGAAGAGGCTCTGACAAAAAATGGGACATTTTAAGCATCCATATGGGTAATAATTGCAATTGATTAAAACTACCAGATATGTTTAAAAATCATAAGTTCATAATAACAAGAAAGTGAGAGAATGAGAGAAATAAAAGGATAAAAAGATGAAGGGGGAGAGAAGAAGGAAGGAAGGAAGGAAGGAAGGAAGGAAGGAAGGAAGGAAGGAAGGAAGGAAGAGGGAAGGAGGACAGAAGAGGAAGGGAGGGAGGGAGGGAGGGAGGGAGAAAGAGAGGAAGGAAGGAAATAAAGAAATGAATGAATGAAGAAAAAGAGAGTATGTAAGAGAGAAAGAGAAAGAGAGAAGGAGGGGAGAAAGAAAGAAAAAAGGGATAAAGGAAAAGAGAGAAAACAAGTAAGCAAACAATTGATCACCATGGAAAGATGCTAGTCAACCAACTCATTCTGAAAACTGAAAATAGAGGGGGAGAAAAATCAAGCATTTATCTTGCCTTTTCTGTGTGAATTATACAACTAGGTAACTGAATAGAGATAAAGGAAAGGTTCTTTTTATAAACGTATTTCAGCTAATAAATATAAATGAAAAGATAGAATGAGACTATCACCATTTTGCAACCACTAATGAGTGAATGGATTCGAGCATTTATTAAGCTGCTAACATCACAAAAGAGAGACACTGATATTATGGGTCCCCTAATGGAAGAACACTGCTTGCCAAAAAACTCAAATCTGAAAATAAAGGCAAGTCCCTATTTAGGCCTCATCTCCAACCTGGATGTAATGAAACACAATCTCTTCTGTTCTACTTTTACATCTTATCTATACATTCAGTTGTTTCACATTCGTTCACTTAACGATTGCATTGGTTCCTTGTTTCTACTCTTGTCCTACAGTCTAATATCTACTCAGCAGCTAAATGATATTTTAGAATGTAAGCCAGAGCATGTCACTTCTCTGCTCAAAATCTGCCAGTGGCTTCCCATTAACCCTGAATCAAATTAAAGGTCTTTACCATGGCCACCAAGGTCCCACAAGATCTGGTCCAAATTCATCACATACTAGTCTCTCCCTAGCTCACTCTGCTCAGACACATGAAAGTTCTTGCTATTCAGTCAATGCATGGAGCACACTCCCACCTCAGGACCTTTGCATAGGATATTCTTTTCCCCTCGATATCTGCATGGCTTGCTCCGTGACACCTTCCGGTCTCTTCTCAAACATCCCCTGACCAGAAAGGCTTTCATTGACTATCCTATATTAGTAGCATCCATTGTACTCTATATTCCCTTTAATCCGCCTCATTATTTTTTGTAGCACTTATTATCACAACTATATCTTATATCCATTTGTTTATTATCTCCCATTAGATTGTAAGCTCTAGAGGGAGGGACTTTATTTCACTCATTTCTGTTCCCAGTGCTTAGAACAGTGCCTGTTACACAGCATGTGCTCAATAAATACTTGTTGAATGAAGAGTGCATGCATGAGTTGCTGTTTCAGAATGCATTGTATTAAATATCAGTATCCCATAACAGCTCATTGAGGACAAGGAGCATGTTTTATTCAGCTTTTCATTGCAGCATTTTGCATGATGTCTGACACTTAGTAGGTTTTCAATAAATGCTTTGTACTCTTAAACTTATCTTCTCCTAGTAATTTTTATACTTCTAGCTGCAAGGATATTCTAAAATAGAAAATGTACATTTGTGTGTGTGTGTGTGTGTGTGTGTGTGTGTGTGTGTTAGAGGTCTCTCTGGATTCCTAAGTTGCATTTCTGTGAGAAAAAGTATCAAACTCAAAGTCCCATAAGAAATAAAATCATCCCATCATAAAAAATAGAGTGAGTTCTAAAGACCTGTAAGGGCACAGATATTAAGCATGCCAATCATTGGTCAAACTTTATGTAGGATACTGTGTGAATGTCAGAATACATCACAATCACTCTTATGGATCTCAGTCTGAAATACTGTCTCAGAATGTGTACAGAGGAGGTGGGTGAGAAATAAAAGTATCTTTTTCAGCCACACTGTTGGAGCCACTAGGTGGTGCTGTCAAAGACAGTGTGGTTTTCATTAGTGGATTCAGAGGGGAAATATCTTACTAAATTTTCAAGTAAATAACTTTCATTTTTTATTACAATAGCATCACACACTTATTATAGAATATTTAGTAAATACATAAGCAAAAGGAAGAAATATTCATCCAGAACATTTCCAGTAATAAATCATCCAGAAAAAAGCACTATTAGTAACACCATGTATACTCTATAATAATCACAACAGCAATAATAATAATGGCTTATATTAATTAAGTGCTTCTGTGTGTCAGATGCTGTACCAATGCTTTCCACTTATTAGCCTCCCAGTCTTTCTAGGAAATTTCTCTATACAGTCATACATGAGATACAGATATAATTACACATATATTGGTAAGTATATCATATTGGCTTTTATTTGATAACTCGGCATATAGTGGATGCTCAACAAATATTAGTTGAATGGATTCTTGAGAATTTAATAACATAATTCATGAAAAGCACATGGGCTATATAATCATTCATCAAATAGTAGCTACGTATTGCTGTATGTATTAACATTAGTTTACAAAACAACACTGTAAATGTTCTTTGTTGAAGTTCCCCCTAAAAGAGCTAAGCTTAGTTGGTTATGTGACCCAGTGACAATAAGAAATCCAAATTCACCTTCTCATTTGGCATCTTTGCCCCTTTGTCCTCCTGTACCTGGTCTAAGGTTTGCTTTGGGCTTGGGGAGCTGTGTCTCAGGTTGGTAGAAGTCTGAAAGGTAAAGCCAGCCTAGAATTCCAGAACTTCCTAGTGATTCTCCTACCCAGGGTCACACTGTTCATGGGGTTCATAGAAATGAAAACTGGTGCTGGGGCTGGTTCAGGACAGATGTGCCAGCAGAATCCCTTGGACTCTCTCGATAGTTAGCTGAAAACTAACTGGACAGACTGTTTTCCAGTCTGTCTAGATCTCCATCCTCTTATCTCTCCCTCATCACTTCTGTTTCTATACCATCTCAGGTTACTTTAAATTGATTTAGTAAACACTTTTGAGTTACTGTGAGCAAGGTACTGTGCTAGACATATGGTCGGGGGAAGGGACAGAGAGATAATGATGCCTCTGCCTTCCAGAAGCTTTCAGACTCGCAGGGAAGAGGAGAGAAGATGAGTAATTCCTTCTAAGTCTTCTGATTTCCAATCAGAAAAAGACAGTTTCTCAACATGTGATGAGGAGCCATTTGCTTCACTTTCACCTGGAGTGTTTGTTACAAGTGCATCTCAGACTTACTGCACTTGAATTTCTGGATTGGGGAGGGGCAGTGCTTGGAATCTGTATTTATAACAAGCATCACACGTACTTCTTACACACAAACTGAAGTGTGAAAACCACTGGTGTAGCATCCCAAGATGATTACAGATAATAAAGGACATTAAAATGAAGAAAGAGTGTATGTTTAACTTGCCTACCACATGCCAGACACTGTACTAATTACCTTATGTCTTTTGATTAATCTTAAGAGTACTATAAGAAACTACCATCGTCATTCCTCTTTTTTAGAGATGAAGAAACCAACGTACAGAGAGGTCAAACAATTTGCCCCAGGTTACACATAGAAAGCAGCAGAATCAAAATTTGAATCCATGTGGTCTGACTCAAGAGCCCATGCTTTTAACCATTAAGACGAACTGCCTCTCAGAGATGGTGGCTGTCACAAAGCCTCAAAGAGGCTTGGATGGTTGCAGAATGCCTAAGTGAAGAACATGGGCAAAATGATTTATTTTGAAATGTAACAGCCATCAAGAACTGTTGATTCTCATTAGTCCCTTTAAACCTAGATTGTATGGTATTGTTTTTATTCTTCCAGAGTCACGTGGGTAGGTTTTAAAAAGAGCATAACAGGGGCGGCCGGTGCATTCAGTGGTTAGAGCGCAGTACTCATAACAGCAGGGTCGCCCGAGGTTGATTCCCACATGGGCCAGTGGGCTGCGCCCTCCACAACTCGACTGAAAACAATGACTTGACCTGGAGCTGAGCTGCGCCTTCCCCTAGATTGAAAACAGCGACTTGACTTGGAGCTGATGGGTCCTGGAAAAACACACTGTTCCCCAATATAAATTTTAAAAAAAAGAAAAGAAAAAGAAAAAAAAGAGCATAACAACAATCTACTGAGCACCTTTTCTATCTAATGCTGTTTACATGCATTTGCTCATCAATCCTTGCAAGAACTCTGAGATAACACTTGACTCACTTTAGAGATCCGAAAAGTGTTCTCGGAGACAGTAAGTGATTTTTCCCAAGGACACAACAGCTACTAAATGGTGGAATCAGGTCTGTTTTAATCCAATATCAAAGAAGGTGGGTTCATCTACAAGTAACAAACCACAACACAAAATGATTTGAACAACGCAGAAAGATGTTCTCACTATCAGCAAGTCCTGAGGCAGGACAGGTTTCAGGGTTGGTTAATTCACAGGCTCAGTGATGTGATCAGGCTCTTTTCAGCCTCAGTATCTGCCCACTTATGAGCTGAACGGTGTCCCCACCCCAAAACAAAGATATGTTGACGTCCTAATCCTTAGTACCTCAGAATGTGACCTTATTTGTAAATGGGGTCTTTACAGAGGTAATCAAGTTAAATGAGATCCTTAGAGTGGTCTCTGATCCAATATGACAGGTGCCTGTATAAAAAGGTCTATTTGGACACAGAGACAGACACACACAGAAGGGAGACAAAGTGAAGACACACAGAGAAGATGGCCATGTGACTGGAATGATACATCTGGAAGCCAAGGATCACCAAGGATTGTTGGCAGATGCTAGAAGAGGCAAAGAAGTATTCTCCCCGAGAGCCATCGGAGAGAGCATGACACCTTGATGTTGGTCTTCTAGCCTCCAGAACTGTGAGACCACACATCTTTGTTGTTTTATGACACCTGGTTCATGGTACTTTGTTACAGCCGCCCTAGAACATGGACACAGCATTAGCTGTGCCATCACTGGTATTATTAGTTCATCCTAGGCCAGATGGCAGGGCATCCTAAAGGGTGGCTGCTAACTTTCAGGAGTCACATCCAGACAACAAACGATCCAGAGGGAAAAAAAGAGAGACCACTTCATTGGTTGCCAAGAAAAGTCTTCTCTGAAGGAGCCCGGGAAGACTTTCTTTTCCACTTCACTGGTCAGAGTCCCATACCCTTTCTCAAACTCAACAATGGCAAAGGAGCTATTAGGTTGGTGCAAAAGTAATTGCGGACTTTGCAATTATATAACTGCAATTACTTTTGCACCAACCTAATATGATTGCCCACGACCAGTAATCTGCACCTTAGAAGCACATGGGTCAGAGTCCCCTGATGTGTGTGCATGGCTGTGTGTAGGAGAAATAGATTCTTGAATAAAAATCAGGTTCTGTTAGGAAGGAATATGGATGCGAGAAGGAATGCTGGGTAGGCCACCAAGAGTGTCCATAATATTCTACATAATGTCCATCATGCCACGGCCACATTTTCTTTGTCCCAGTTTCTCTCCACGGGATGGGAATGATTGCTTTAGTTTTGCTTGGAGGCGAGAGAAGTGAATTTGGATTTATAAGTTAATTTGATTTATATAAATATTGTTCCTTATAGAACCTGAAGCTCAGCACTTGACTCAATGCCCAGAACACAGTAGACTCTCACATGGCAGGCGTTGTGGTGCCACGGAAAGTGTACCACCCACAGTCCTTTGCTCTTTCAGCATCTGATTTTTGTGAGACTGTCCTGTGAGGGAGAAGGGCTAAGGAAAGGGCCCACGCTTTCTTTTGGACCTAGAATGTTTGAAAGTCATTAGGAGGATACACTTATTTCCATCCCTCCTGAGCGCCTTATCTCGGCTTCACTGTAAGAAAGTCAGCTTCTTCCACTCAGGCCATCTAACAGTTTCCCTGAGATTCCTAATGCTGGACTTAATCTCTTGTCTTTTGAAGCAGACCCATCCCTTACTGCATACATAAGGAATGCAAAATCCATTAAAGGGTCCTGAAAAATATGACAGGATAAGTATGATGTAATTTAAGTATTTTGGCACAGCAAATGGAAAGAAATTACATTTCCTATTATCTTCCAACAGTTATTGAAAATGAAATGAAATATATTCTATACTCCCCCAAAAAGTCAAGTTTTTTTTTTTTTTCCCCTTAAATGCAATTTTTCCCGCAGTTTGTTCATTTGGTATGCATTCCCCTCCTTTCACGACATGGAGGCATTCTGTTATGAAACATTCAATGAAAAAAAATGGACGAAAAAAGTATACTACTTCTTTAAAATATATTGCAAGAATACTCATTTTCTGCTTTTTATTGCAGCACTAGCTGGTATTCTTGCATGCAGTTTTGTAATTTATTCTGAACATTCTACTTAAACCTTTTTTCAATAGCATGATTTTATTAGAGTCAGCTCACTGGACTTTCCCAAAAAGGTATTTAAGATCAAATAAAACCAGTGCTTGGAAAAATATCATTACAATATGAAAGCAGTTACAAAAACATTAGTACTGCAAAGTTTTATTTCAAATGGCTGAGCTTGCTGTACCCCGGGTTATGGTACTTCTACTTCTGCAGACACACTTAGTAGGGAAATGGGAAAAACTGTCATCTTAGCAGTTTTTGCACATGGTGGGGGAGGAGCAGTGGGAGAAGTAAAAGGTATAAAAATTTAAAGTGAGGCAGCAAAATTTTTAGGTGCTGGCATCAATAGTGAAAGTAGATCTTTCTCCATCCTGAACTCTACCTTCTAATCCACACTTCCCAACCACACTGCTTCTCGAGTGCCCTCGAGGATATGATAGAAACCTTTAAATTAGCCTTTTACCAGAGACAAATTGCTGTCCTCTCTAAAATGCAGAAGGTAACTTTTGGAAATATGAGTGGATTGATTATTGAGTTAAATGTGTCAGAGTATTATATGCCTTTTGGGGTTTTGGTCTGTATCAAATAGACTCATGTCGACATGTTGCCTTATTGGTCAAATGATGTCTTTCAGCACCTCCGTCTGGCCAGGCACAAAGTCTGCATCTGAAGGCTTAGTCCTGAAGTACCTTCCCAGGGGAGCTTTCCAGGAAAGGTTGGTGGGTCCCCAGGCTCCAATGGTAAGTACTCTGCAGCTCTTGTTCTCTCTGTCAAGTGCAGCTCTCATGGCCATCCCCACGTGCACTTGAACCAGGCCAAGGGGCAAATCAGCACCCTGCTCTCATTTGACTTCATAACTGAGCACCAAAGACAAATATTTTTCTTGTTCAATTATGAATAGGTCTCTCCCTTTCCTGGTAACTGACAGCTAGTGTGGCTGGAACTCAGCCTGCAGTGGGGGAGAGTCAGCCATGTCCACGGCTGCAATTCAATGTTTTGTGTGTTTTTTTCAAAGAGATTCCTTGCAATTAAAAACTGTTGTTTATCAAGGGGAAAAAAGTGTCATTTGTTATGTTATGCAAATCGCTGCTGGATCAGGTGTTTGTTTTCTTTTTTTTTTTTAGAGAAAGTAATCTACTATTGATTGTGCAGCACAAAAGATATGTTTAGTAAAGATTTAATAAATCAGCCTTTTTAGAGATTGGTATTTTCATGTAGGTGGTTATTAATCCACATGCAATTCTATTACACAATATTTCCCTCATGCCTTTTCCTCCAAGCATCAAATCTATGGCAAAGCACCTACATTCCTTAAGTTTGCAGATTAGGTGCTTTCTACATGGACTTTCAAATGCGATTTTTAAATTGCGAGTTACTATTCGTATTACTTTTCTAAGGAGAAATATGCTTAAAAAGTAAAGTCTTTATTGCTTCTTAAAAGGCCTAGCACTCTGTGATAAATTCTCATATTTTGACTGTTAATATGTTTGAATGAAAATTATTTATACATTTGGGTGAGGTTGAGTGGTTTTCATTTGATTGCTGCCTCTGGAAATGAAAGCAGAGTAGCAGGAAATTTACATGTCATGCTGTGATGTATATCCAGATTATGAGATGATTGTGCGGCAGACGAACCCCAAGTAAAATCATTCCCATCAAACTGTGACAACTGCAATTCCTGACAAGGCCTCTTAGTTTTGGGGGCTATTATCATTGTACAAGAATATAATCTATTGACAGCAGGGCTGTTTAATACATTCAAAGGCAGACAGTGGAAGAAATCTTAACTGTTTTCATTCGCCACTGCACAAGGGTGCAGATCAAAAGTGAATTATATTTAAAAATATGCATGTATGATGATAAGATGCATGACATTCATCAACCTGTTTAGTCATGGTTAGGCTGAGGTGGGGAAGAGCCAATATTACTGCCATATGTGGTCTGAAATAGAGACGTGAGACTGGAAATTATATTATTGCCCAGTCAGAGTGAGCATGCCGGGAGGACATTCTTTTAAATGCCCGTTCTATACCTGTCTAAGCATCAAGCACCATCCATATCTGTAGCAGTGACGTTAGCTCAAACGGGGTGCATGGTGGGCCCCTGTATCTTTGCCTTTCTCTTTAGTAAGTGTGTTGTGTATACGCTGTGCAGGCATTGTGCTCACACTATGAGATGAGGTGAGTAAATCATTACCTTTAGAGAAGCTGAGAGAGACATTGACATGTGTGCTTCTATAACGAGAGGGGAAACTAGGGCATAGGGCATGGGGAAGAGTCTCAGTGGACGGAGCATGGAATCATTCAGCTTCAAGATTCCAAATTATATGACTGGGGTTTCGGTGGAGAGGGGCTGCTTACCATCCTATCCCACAGGTGTGCTGGTGAAGGAGAGGGCTGCTCCAGGTTTAGGGTACAGAAGCTCACCCAGTGGTGGAATGATGTTAACATCCAATGTGAATGTCAATGGCTTAACTGGGTCCCTTTTAATGAGAAAACTGGTAGGACTGCAAGGAGCAAAGTGATTTTCTATGTGTTAAGGCTGAAATAACCCATAGGGAGGATTGAAAAGTCCCACGTTCATTAAGACTCTGCAAACCATAGCAGAGAATTCAGTCATTTATTAAAACAAAACATGTTTGAAGGCAGTTCTTTTAAAAATGGAATGAAGAAGCCTGCTGAATTAATGACATTTTCCCTGGAGGAATTAGTTCATCAGCTAACACTCAGTTCATAAGATTAAAATGACTTTGAATGGAGACAGTAGAAGGAAAAACAAGGAGGATGGAAAAGAGTCAAAATGTCCAAACATCAGCTCAACAGCCAGCAACTCCTGTGTGTTCTGTCCATCTCCACTGCTGTGGAAAAGAAAATGCTTAAATAAGCCACACCCATCTGTCTGTCCTCTTAGAAAAATCTGAACGATTACAGGGAAAATTATCTTTTGTGCCCATTCCAAAGGTTAATCATGAGAAGATGCTCTTGTCCTTAGGAAGGCTTGATAAGACTGTCCTGAGAGAAGCAAGGATGGTCTCCAATAGGATGTAAAACACTGATGAGGTCTCGGTCCCATTCAGAGTTGCCAAGCCAGGACTAAAGGATCATTGGAATGGAAATCCTTCAGTCACTGGCCCAGGCTCCCTTGATGACCTCTTTGTGATTGGTGGTGGCAGCGTGAGAAGGGACTAGCTTTCTCAGGAAGAAGAGGGGAGAAAAAAAAACCCAAAATATCTATGTCCAAGGGCATCACTCCCATTGACCCAGGATCCCATCTAGGATATTACATTACATTTAGTAGTCATGTTTTCTTAGTTTTTTTCTTGTCTGGGACAGTTGCTTAGACTTTCCCTGTTTTGATGAACTTGACAGTTTTGAGGAGTACTGGTCAGGTGTCATGTAGAATGCTCGTCAGTTGGGACTTGTCTGATGTTTTCCTCATGATTACACTGAGTAGCAGGAAATTTACTGAGGTTATGGATTTGAAAGAGGAAGACCACAGAAGTGAGGTGCCATTTTCTTCACATGTTATCAAGGATACCTAATATCAACATGAGTGACCACTGTTGATGTTGACTTTCACCACTTGGCTGAGTTAGTGCTTGTCGGGTTTCCATACCCCGGCAACTCCCAGCCCTTTCCATGCTGCTCTCTTTGGAAGGAAGTCACTCTGCCCAGCCCACACTTCAGGACGCAGACAGTTAACTCATGTTGGGCCAATCAGATTCCCTCTTCCAGGAATTTGGAATTGGGATTTAGAGGTCCAGTCTTCTGTGGTTACTTGAACTGGGTGTAACAGGGTGGGGAGATGGCCTTGTTCATGGAAAAGCAAGGAAAGCTGGTCTGAAGAGAGAAAACAATGACTATAACAGAGAGAATGAAGACAGCAGAACACAGCCAGAGAGAGAGAGGGAGAGGGGGTGAGAATCTGCCTTGTTTGTAGAGTTTCCAGTACTTAGTTCCAGGCCTTGGGGAGACTCAACTGCACTTCCTACTTTTGAGTTTGGTAAGATATCCATCTATGCACTTACCATAACCTCCACATCCTGCTTTTTTGAAAAGATAATTTGCATAGTTTTTGTTAACGCATAATTAATGTTACCTAAGATGTTTTTCGGATAATTTTTAAGCCACTGTTGTACAAAAAGACCAACTTGCTTTTCCTCAGCCTGTGAAGATGAGACTGGTTAGGCTATGAGGCGCTGGGCCATGAGGGCCCAGCCTCCTGAGGAGAGTGCGGCTTCGGAAGCCAGGCGCCTCCCTTACCAGCTGTGGGACCGTAGGTGACTTATTTAGGCCTTAGCTTTGTTGCTTACACGACAGACGTAATACTACCTATTCCAAACGGCTGTTATGACGATTAGAGGAAAGAATGTGTATAAAGTTCTTAGTGGAGTGATAGGTACGTGCTTCTCATCAGCATTTGTGAGGCTCCCCACCTTTCTCTCATAAGTTGACCCCACTGTGAAGTGGTCCTTGTTCACCTGGGCAGAATGTCATATGCTCAGAAACCTTGTATGTGTCTCCACTATATAGTGCAGATCTTACCGTATTATAATTATTTGTTTATCTCTCAAACTAAAACACAATTCCATTCTTTACACCCACGGTATTTAGCACAGGGCTGGTGCCCAATGCATATTTGATGAATAAATAAGCACAAGAATTTATTATTCAATTCAAATATTTATTAGGTGATTCCTGTCAGGTTTAGAGGCTAAGACTCCAATTATAGGTGAAAATGTAAATAATAGTGAATAGCACCTGACAGTTTGCAGCATGCTTTCAATGCTTTGTGCAACTTGAGCTTGCAGCAAATATGTGTGGTAGAAAGACAGGGTTTTTATCTCCATATCTGCCAAACATGGAATCTGACTATCAGAGATAAAGTGGACCGGCCTATAGTCACCAGGCCTTGAAGAGACAGAGGGGGCAAATACGGTGGCCTTGGGAGCCCAATTTTAGTGCTCTTCGCACCTTGGAGGCATGGGTGTAAAGGGCCATTGTCTGCATGGGATTCCTTTAGGTTAGGATGTGCAAGTGGCAAATGGGTGTTGCTACTAAGAAGAGGGAGGAGAAGAGGGATGCTTACTTGCTGTGAGGGGCCCATCAAAATTATGGCTTGAAGCTTATTTTTACAGTGCAATAGCGTACCCCGTCTCAGCTGAGCAGAATCCTGTGAAACACAAGTTTAGCTCAGCAGAATTCATCACCAGCTGAGACTTAAAAATGTGTCTGAGCACTGTACTTATTGAACACACAAAGAGTATGAATACCAAGTTATTCAGCTGTGAAATAATATCAACAAAGTTAGTTATGTTTAATTTAACTGTTGAATGGAGGTTTAGCAATTTGGGACCAAAGCCTCGATGAGGAATGGAGAATGGGCAAATCAAACACTAAATTTCCTTCCCCTAATAGCCCAGGCTCTGCCGAGAGGAAAAAGCTGATCTGTGCTTTCCCTCCTCTGCCTATCATCATTAAACACCGTAGCAGTACCTGTCTTAGGTCTTTCTATTTTTCCTAACCTCCTTGGGGGTAGAACAAATTGCAAACAATATCAGGTCCCAAAGCCCCAGGAGGAACCCTTTGAAAGCCAGAAAGAGTAAAGATCTACTACCATTCCTTTTCTTAAATTCTTCTCTAAGAGAGCAATTTAAGTAATCTTATCTGCATATACTGACATGATGCAAATTGAGGGGTAGGAAGATGCATAGGGTTGTGTGTACCCCATCACTGAGCAGTATTATCTGCCTTCTGTCCTTTGTAGTGTTTAATGACACAATGTTCCTTTTCCTCCCTCCTCTCCCTCCCAACTCCCTCCCTTTCTCCCTTCCTTCCTTTCTCCCTTCCTTCCTTCCTCCCTCCCTCCCTCCCTCCCTCCCTCCCTCCCTCCCTCCCTCCCTCCCTTCCTTCCTTCCTTCCTTCTTTCCTGTTTCTGATGAAGTAATTTCCATGATTGCCCTGAATGGGAATCAGTAAGGACACTATTGGCATTTGGGGCTTGGCAGGTGTCCGTTGTTCCACTTTCCTGTGCATCGGTGGATGTTCGACAGCTTTGGCCTCTGCCCACCAAAGGCAATAGCACCTCCACAAACATTGCGACAACCAGAATCATCTCTGTAAAATTTCTGATTGAGAACCACTGCTTGTTTATCTGGTTGATTTTCATAAACCAGGAAGCAGGAGGAGGAAAGAGTCCTTATAAAGTTCCCATGACTTTTATTTAAATGAGATGGAATTAACCAGATAGGGTGTAGGAAAGATACCCAATGTCCCTTCCCTGCCTCAACCTTATAGGCTGGAAAAACTACATACTCACTTTTCCAGGTGTTTTTGTACCTAGCATTGATCACAGACAGTCTGGTCAAAGATTCCTATGTGGAAGTCTGCTGAGAGCACTGGGAAAGCTTTGGCTTTTCCTGATACATGGGAAGGACAAAAGTGGCACATCCTTTCCTCGTCTTCCTGCTTTGCACATACATGTGATGGTTGGAGCTACAGCAATTACATCACAACCATGAGGAAAAAGCGATTTAAAGTGACGTCAGCAACTGCCTATGTTCAGACTTCTTGTTACGTGAGAAGAATAAGTTCCTATTTGTTTAAGCTTCCCAAGCTTTACTGTCCTTAGCAGGAGAAAGCATTTCTAACCAATATAGCTCCATTTAAAATGATACTTGTAAAGGTTATGTAATAATATAGAAATATTTTTTATCATTTTAATATTAATCAAAAAGTGAGATTGTGTGTCTGTGTGTGTGAAGGGATATTTCTACTGTGTAATCCTTTTTCACACACTACAAAAACTTATTTACAGAAAAAAAGAATTATTATAAATTATTGAGTGTTTTTCTTTGCATGGTGTATCTAAAATTTTTTTTATACTTTTCTGTTCTATATTTTCCAAGTTTTCTTTAATCACTCTGCATTATGTGTAAACAAAAGAACAATGTGTGTGCATTACACACATATTTAAAGCTGTTGCAGCCTGTGGGTGTGCTACGAGAAAGAGCGTGTCTAAGGTCACAAGAAGCAATCATCTCCTAATACTCAGCTTCCTGGTGTGTGAGCAGAGGGCCGGTGAGGGGGTCTAACACTGACCATGATGAAGAGGTGGGGAGGCACGGAGATCGTTAATCATGTGACAGTCAAATCATGAAGAAGAGAAGCACCGTAGTATCTTTCAATATGTGAAGGACTCTGAGGTGCAAATGAGTATTAATTCCTCTCTTCCTGCCTTCATTCACTCCAAATATTTGCTGAGGGCCATATGCCAGGTACCATTCAAAGCCCATATGAGCCCCAAACATCCATGATCCCTGCCTTCACAGACTGCGTGGTTTACTAATGAAAATAACCATTTAGCCAATAAGCACACAAATATATCACTTGCAGTGAGGATAAAAGCTGTGAAGGGACAGCAGAGGGAGCTGTGAGAGGTACAAATCTGATCAAGTTTGGGGAGTTAGTATAAGCCTTCCCTGAGGAAGCCTCGTTTGAGCTGAACTTGGAAGAACTAACTAGAAAAAGTAGGTGAGAAGAGAGTTCCAGGCAAACACATTTACCAAGGCCCTGGGGCCAGAGGAAACATGGTCCCTCTGAAGAACAAAGAGGCTGGGGAGCATTGGCCTGGGACCCCTGAGGCACAGAGCAGGAGGGCTTGAGTGGCATGAGATAAGGTTGGAAAGGAAGGCAGAGGCTAGACCAGTCAGGACAAGGATTCTAGCCCTTTGGCTTCCTAAGACCCCTGGGACATCATGATGGACTTTAACCAGGGGAGCGATAGGATTTGTGCTGTGAAAGGGTCCTCTCTGGCTGCTATGGGTCTACAAGTGGGTGAGGTTGCGGACAGGAACACCAGTCATTCCTCGCTCCAAAGGAGTTAGACTCTATGGATGGAAGTGAGGAGGAGATGGATTTTGGCTAAATATGAGAAAAGACTTTCTACTTATGAGATCATGAGATAAAAAATAATCACCACATATCCAGCTATTACTAACTGGGAGATACACTATGTTAAGAAAAAAAAAGTTTTTATTTAATCTTCACAACAATCGTAGGGGGCAGAGACTATTGTCACCCCACTTTACAGATTAGGGAATTGAGGCACAGAGAGGTTAAGTGACTTATTCAATGTCACACAGCTAATAAGTAGTGAACTCAGGACTT
Source organism: Rhinolophus sinicus (assembly GCF_036562045.2). Taxonomy (NCBI): domain Eukaryota; kingdom Metazoa; phylum Chordata; class Mammalia; order Chiroptera; family Rhinolophidae; genus Rhinolophus; species Rhinolophus sinicus. The sequence continues at coordinate 30,525,102 of NC_133756.1, forward strand.
GAACTGAGTTCTGACTAAAGTTAAAGCCCTTTCTTCATTACTAAGCAACACTGCCTTCCCCTGCAGAAGAACCTGCCATCCTAAGCACGAAAGGAGAAGCTGCATAGTGAGTCCCTTGAAGGGCTGCCTGCACTGGGGGTTCTTGAGTTCTTGGGAGGTACAACGCTTGACCTGCTTCCCACTCACTGGGAGACTGTTTGAACTCTGAAAGAAGGAGGCATTTTCTCCTTGTGTCCTTTCCTAGACAGCTGGGGATACCACAGTCTATCTTCCTGCCTAGGATCATCCTCCACAAAATCATATTCTCCTTATAGCCTAGAGACACTCTCTTTCCTGCCATCCTTGGAGAGAAGAGCCACTGGCTGGAAGTCCAGCTCTGGAGAGCTTTCCCAGACCCCCGCGAGGCTGCCTTGCTGCAGGAGCTCTGCTTTCTGCTTTCTCCAGGGCATTGGAGAAACCAGACTCCATTTTGGAACTGAAGAGATGAGGCTCGTGAACACTTACCTTTTGCAGACCTGAGCCCGTGCCACAGATAAGAAGCCACATTAATTTTTATCAGATGTTATTGATTCCCAGGAGAGGAGTGTGAGATTAAGAAATTATCAAGCATCTTCGACTTCCTTTCTGAAGTCACAGAGCAGCAGCTCTGTAACAACCCTGAGCATGATGAACACTTGGGGAGAAGGGGTAATTTTTAAATAAAGAAAAATGCTCTCTTCTGCAAGAGAATTTGGCCACTAACTTCATTTGACAGGTGTAATAGACGGAGGTAGTTTTGGGGGGATACATGGTGTAAAGTAAAGCAAGAGAGGTAATAAGCATCTTGGCATTTATTCTTTATGTAGGAATATTTGTTCCTCAAAGTCAGACTACGTGGAATATTAGCATTTGAATAAATTATTCAACACCTTCTAGAGAAAGCAAGGGGAAAAATCTTTTCAGCATTATAACACAGCAATCTACAAGGTAGTAGAAAAAGAAGGCTGTCATTTTTTCTTCAATTACAAAAGGCAAATATTTATTATTTATAAGTATTCGCCTTGTATAGGCTTAAATGTTATTTATGAACCTGTTGCACAGTGATTTTCAATGTAACTCATTATTTTTAGCCTTAGGGTGTTGTAAAGGAGCACGGATATATTTAATGACACTCTGCTAGTCAGCGCAATTACACTGTAATCATTATGTAAAATGTGCTATTAATTAAACCAATTTCTAGTTAGAACATTCGCTTCTGCAGGGCTTAATCTTAATCTTCGGCAATCTTTCTCTCTGTTTTTCACCTATTAATTATATGATTACTTTTTAAGTTAATATGATAGAATATGTTTTTATTTTTAAGCTTAATATCGTCAATTAGGAATATCTGTCAAATGGGTCTGGTGTTTATGGGTCAAAGGTTACTTTTTCTTCAACTGGAAAAAGGTTTAAAAGGTTATTTTTATGACTCTGGATATATTTTATAAATCAAACTCATATATTCCCTTTTTTTGCATGAGCAGCATTATTCACAAAAATTCTCAGATTCATGACTTAAAAAAATACCCAGTTTAATTTTACTTGAGTCATTTCAGTTTCAAGTTTATATACTCTACTGAATGGGAGAAGATATTTGCCAATAATATATCCGATAAGGGGTTAATATCCCAAATTTATAAAAAACTCACTCAATTCAACTCCAAAAAAACAAACAACCAAATTAAAAAATGGGCAGAGGACATGAAGAGACATTTTTCTAAAAAGAACATACAGATGGCAAACAGACATGAAAAAATGCTCGACCTCACTAACCATCAGAGAAATGCAAATAAAAACCACACTGAGATACCACATCACCTCAATCAGAATGGCCATCATCAATAAATCAACAAACAAGTGGTGGCACGGATGTGGAGAAAAGGGAACGCTTGTGCACTGTTGGTGGGATTGCAGATTGGTGCAGCCACTATGGAAAACAGTATGGAGGTATCTCAAAAATCTGAAAATGGAACTACCTTATGACCCAGCAATTCCACTCCTAGTTATTTATCCAGAGAAATCCAAAACTCTAATTCAAAAAAATGTATGCACTCCTATGTTCATTGCAGCACTATACACAATAGCCAAAACATGGAAACAACCGAAATGCCCATCGGTAGACAACTGGATTAAGAAACGGTGGTACATTTACACCATGGAGTATTACGCAGCCATAAAGAAGAATGAAATCCTACCATTTGCAACAATATGGATGGACCTAGAGAACATTAGATTAAGTGAAATAACTCAGACAGAGAAAGACAAATACCATATGATCTCACTTATATGTGGAATCTAAAGAAAAGAATAAATGAATGAACTAATCAGAAAAAAAGAAGGTTAATTAATAAAAACATCCTTTTTTAATTTTGGAAAGCTTTGTAATATAAATTAGTTTTTTTCAATTTATAGTATGTTATGATTTCTCATTCAAAATAATTATTCTTTTTCATACCTAAATTTATATTTCTAAATCTATATTACTTTTTCTTAAAGAGGGCCCCTAAAGTTGTACAAACTTCTAGCTGCAAAAAAACAAAAACAAATAAAAAACACAATTGCAATATTATTATTACATTTATGTAAAAAAAAGTTTATATACTCTAATATGTCTTTTTCTTGTTCGAAGGTGGTAAGATGTGGTACATCAGACTTACATTTTACATTAGTAATTTGTTAAAGAAACTCAAAGTAGGTTAAGTAGTTGATATTTCTGGTGGGTGAGGTCAACAGCCTCCCTTTTCAGGCCTTTCCTCTATCTCTCTTCCAAAAGCCTTGTAATACTTCTATTGCTCTGTTTGCTTTAACAGGGATGAGAAACCTGCTTCCTAATCTTTACTAATGATTCTTGCTGATGAAGGTTATAATAGCATTTCTTAGAGAAAAAAAAGAATCATTCTTCTCTCTCAAGAATGACCTCTTATAGAAGAGAAGTAAAAAAAAGGAAGGAAACAGGTTTACTATGCAGAGGCTTGACAGGAGGGAAATAAACAATAGTTTATTGTCTCCTCACTTTCAACACCATTTTCTGAGTGGTGGGGAGAAGAGTTTCAAAAATCCTGAACAGTTGAATAGAAGTAAAGACCCACCTGGAACAGATAAGAAAATAGATCCCAGAGGAGACAACTTTTGAATTATAGGCACACGTCCCCAAGAAGTTCTCTATGATCTTCACCTTCGTCCTTTAGGTGGAACAGAGTGCTACGTAAAACTGTGCAGGGATTATTTTGATGAGAGTTGGAAAATGGAGGCTCTTATCAGTATTTAAATTCCTGTGTGCACCCTGACCCCCTCTGCAAAGCATGAGGCTTGGTTCTACATCAATATCTGAAGTTGCCCCATGAAAACCTTTTGGAGGGCCCAAGGATCCTGATTGTCCTCAGTGCCCTGATGAAATGTTTTTATTTATCTTACTTGCTGCCTGGAGTTGACACTGGCAATATCAATCACTCACTGCCCACGTGTTAACATGGCTGCACCTGCTTAAAACTCAGAAGAAGTTGGGAATCAAAAAGCACTATTATTTATGTATTTCCTTAACTTGTCTCATACTACAAAAATTCCCACCCTGACACCATGTGCTAGGGAAAGGAATTTATCAATAGGAAATACCCACTGATCCGGTATCAAATCCAGACAATGGTTATCACCTCATGAAGCATCCAGAGAAGCCCTATGGCCTTGTTTCCAAGTGATTAATTTCCCTTGGTTGCTGGTTGTCATTACAACATAGACTCACTGTGAAAAGTTATGTGGTGTCAAATGTCAGAAGTTCTCTGACTAAAGAGGAAAGGATGATGAAACGGGGCTGGGATTTTATAATGGAATTTTCAAATGGAGCTAAGTTCAAAAGTCTTAAAAGATAGATTAAGAACTTTGTATCATAAAAAAATCACAATGATAACATGGGAAAATATATTTGCATCATATATGACTAAAAGCTAATGGTTCAATATATAAAGAGCCTTTACAAATCAATAAGCAAGCTAATAAAATAACCCAACAGAGAAAGGGAGAAAAAAAAAAACATGAACAACATAGGAACAATCTAAAAGTTCAACAAACATATGGAAAAGATACTCAGCTCACTTCAATTTTATAAAACGCAGATCAAAACTCAAAGATGTACTATACTTACCAGAGAGGTAAAACTTTTAAAGTTTAATGATATTGGGATTAGAAAGAATGTGGGAAAACAGGAATTCCCATGCAATGTGTATGTATTTGAATTGGTGTGATCTCTTTAGATGGGAAATTAGTAATAACCATCAAGATGTAAAATGCACACATTTTAGCCTAGTTCCAGGCCAAAATGGATATATTCCCACAAGAAAGCAACAAAATATATACAAAGGAATTTATTGCAGTCTAGTTTGTAATTTCTGAAAACTGGGAATTGTTAAATGACCATCATAAGAAGGGGATGGTTAAATAAATCATGATATAGTCATGCAATGGAATGCTATGTTGCTATTAAAAAGAATCGGGTACATACATATATAGAAATATGAAGTAATTTCCAGAATGTGTGACTTTGAGCAAGTTCCTTAATCTGTGTCTCAGTTTTCTCATTTGTAAAATGATAAACTTTAATAGATAATAATTAGTAAGTGTGCGTTGGTAACAGCTCACGGGTGCCCCCATTTCCTGGAGAATCACCAAAGGAAACCGCCTCACCAGGGAGGTTATACCCTCCAACACCACCTCCCTTGAAATCTCAGCCAAAGATTAACTGAAAACACAAGGAAAAAGTCCATCCACCTACCTTAAGACAGGAACAGCTCCTTAGTGCGGTTCTTCCTCCAGAGCTTCTGCGTGGGATTGTGGGATTGTGTGATCAGCGTGAAGCCAGTCTCCAGCTGAGATGCTTTCCTGCTTAACCTTAGCCCGTCCTTTACCCATCATCCTTCACTCTCCTCCTGAGAGCCCTTCCTCAATTAAGCACTTGAACAAGAATCCCTGTGTCAGGCTTTGCCTATAGGAGCACTCAATATAGACTGAGTGAGGTTAAAAAAATATATAAATATTTAGGTGTAAAGCATGCACCTTTTTATCCATCACTGCTTAATTAAACCCAAGCTTTCCTTCTACACTCAAGAAAACTTTTACCTGATCTTACGCACGTTACCTGTAGGTGTAAACTGAGAGGAGTTTTACGGGCCTAACAAACCTTTTCAAGTTGCTGGCATTAACAAAAGCGACAATGACCTCTACCGCAGAAATGTGTTCTCTTAAAAATAAGAGACATTTACTTTTACTTCGTTCTACTAATCATGTGTATTTAAAGGAGCAAACAAATTCTACGTCATCACCACTTCTCGCTCCTCCAGCTCTTGCGTATTTTCTACCCCGGAAGTTACTTCACATAAGATAAAATCAACACAATCATATCTTCCTCTGTCCCTCAGAACAGGCCACGTTTACCGTGGGTACCTGTCACTCTGCTACTTTGTTCTCATTCAACAAAGCCCAAATCTGGTTTCTTTTAATTAGAGGTATATTTTACATACTATAAAAATACACAAGTCATAAGCATAGAGTTCCATGAATTTTGGCAATTATTACCACCCGTGTTATAACCATCAGGCCAATAAAAATTGAGAATATTTCCATCACCCTGAAAAATTCCCTCCTCTCCTTTCTAGTCAATCTCCATCCTTCACTTGGAGACAACCACTGTTCTGATTTCTATCACCATACATTAACTTCATCTGTTCTTTTCCCCCACTTTGGAACAGCTTTATTGAAATATATAAAACAGACTTCACCCATTTCAAGTGTACAATTCCATGATGTTTAGCACCTTTGCAGTGTTGTGCAGACATCACCATGATCCACTTCTGCATTTCCACTAACTCAAAAAGTTCCCTCATAGACATTTGCACTCCTACTCCTCAGCCCCAGGCAATTATTGATCTGCTTTCTGTAATCATAGATTTCTTCTTTTATTTTTTTTGGAAATTTAATATGTATGGATATTATACACTATGTAGTCTTTTGCATATAGCTTCTTTCACTTAGCATAATGCTTTACCTGTTGTAGTGTGTATCAGACGTTCACTCCTTTTTTTCTGAATAATATTCCATATTCCATTGTATGGACATACCACATTTTCTTTATCAGTTTACAAATTGATGGACATTTAGCTTGCTTCCTGTTTCTGAGTTTTACCTTTTATTGCTTCATATAAATTTAATTATAATGTTACTTGAGGGATTTTGTGTCTGCTTTCTTTCTTTTATTCAACATAAAATTTTGAGATTTATCCATGTTGTTGTGTTTCAGTAATTTGCTCCTTTATATTGCTGAGTAGTAATACATTGTATGACTATACCACAATTTATTTATTGTTTTATTAATGAACAATTGTTTTCGGTTTCTGTTTATTATGAATAAAACAACTATAAACATGTTTTTGTATTTCTCTTTGATAAATAGTTAGGAATAAAATTTTTGGATCACAAAAAGAAAATTAAATATGATGATGAATAATTAAATATCATAAATAATAATGGTATCTACCTCAAAGGACTATTGTGAGGAATAAATAAATTTATATATATATATAATGTTTAGATTAGCTGGCACATTGTAGATATTATGTAAGTGCTAGTTTTAAATATTATTGTTATTACATATTTTTATGTGAAAAAGTAAGTTTCAAGAAGGTGTGTAGAGTGAAAAAACACTTGTGTAAATAAATAAATGCATAGACATCTCTGGAAGAATACACAAGTAATTACTGATAGTGGTTTATCTAAGAAGTGAGATTTCTAGTATTCAGTTTACACCCCTCTGTGTGAGTTTGTATTGGTTTTATAATAATAAAAAAATACAAAACAATGTGGGAATTAGGGGCTTAACCAAAATGAGGACAAGGAAAGATGTTCTTCTGGCAGATATTTAATTCATCATTCACTCGTTCAAAGAACATTTATTGGATATCTACTGTATTATGGGCACTGGTTATAAAAGATGAATATAATATAATGATATGATTCTTCACAAGTGCATTGTCTAATGGGGGAGAGAGACACATAAGAAAAATATTCAAATTGCTGAGGGAACCTAGAGAGGGAAGTAATAAATTCTGGTCGTACTCTCTGTCTGGGTTTTGAAGGAAGAATAAGGAGTTTTTTGGGTGAGGATACAAAGTTGAGAAGGCAAACCTAATATATATTGAGAGAAATCAGAATCATGGTTGTTTCTGGAGCAGAAGAAAGGTTGATTGGGAGAGAAATGTTTTCATTTTCATCGTGGTGTAGGTCACATAAGGATATGCAGTTGTGAAAACTGACCAACTGTGCAATTAAGATATATGCATTTTACTATATGTAAGTATACCTTAACTAAAAAGAAAAAAATGGGGAAAAAGAACGAATGTATCAATGAATACCCGGTAAATACAGAGAGGGAAAGAGAGGGTGCTAATGCATCTAAAGAAATGGCATCCCAGCAAGATGCCAATGTGCTTAGTCCTGGCTAGTGATTATGCCTGATAACCCAACCCAATTGAGGTCTTTAGACACATCTGATAGGAATGCAGTCCGTCCTCACCTTTAAGGAACCTCCATATCAAAAGAGGGGAGCTTTCTATCTAGTACAGGTAGGTGGGCCTTGCTCTGAATCGGGTCCCTGACACCGGGGAACCACCCATTCCTAGGGGCCCATCTCTGCCTGCACTTGTAGGAAAGACTCCATCATAAGGTCTTGCTGACCTTGGCATAATGGTGGGTGTAATCTTCATATTAGGGTGGCTCGCCCTTAAGTAATTTCTCCAATACATTAAGCACAGCATTCTTGGCTCATCTCTCCTGGGTGTGAACGTATCTTTTTGTTGCCTCTCTTATTTCATGGTCAAGTTTCTGTTCTAGACCACAGTAAGGGGGACAAACCCCTTCTCTTTCATGTCTGAGCCCTCTTGCACCTGGATTCCCTTCTCCGGTTTCAGTGGAGTCAAGGTGTTGTCTTCCAGTTTGACTCTTTGTTTGTTTGTTTTAATACGCTTTATTTTTTAGAACAGTTTTAGATTTACAGAAAAGCTGGGATTCACATATACCACCCTGCACCCCAGTTTCTCTTATTAACATCTTCCATTAGTGTGGTAGGTTTGTTACAGTGCGTGAACCAATATTGATACATTATTGTTGACTAAAGTCCATAGTTTACATTAGAGTCTGCTCTTTGTGTAGTACATTGTATGGATTTTGACAAATGCATAATGTCCCGTGTCCACCATCACAGTCCTATAAGAATAGCTTAATTGCCCTAAAAATACCCTGTACTCTGCTTATTCAGCCCTCCCTACCACCACCCCCAAACCGCTAGGAATCACTGATCTTTTTGTTTTTCCTATACTTTTACCATAGAGGGTTTTTAGGTTCTTAGAAAAACTGACAACCTTTGAAATCTTTTGCACAGATTATCACCATAAATATGGTTTAAAATGCATCTATTTTCTATTTTTTTTATTGTATTCTCAAATATTACAAAGGAAAGGGGAATATTTGCACTATCTGGTTAATTTAGTGTGTAAGTAGACATTCATTCATTCTCTTATTCATTCAACAAAACCAACCAATGTTTGTTGTACCTTCGTATATGCCAGGCATTGCAATGTACCAAAGTCAGACAAAATACTTCACTCTGGAGGTGATAGGATGCTGTGGAATAAGTAAGTACCTAATATTGATGATGCTTGCCATTTATTGAACACTTACTATGTGATACATGAGGCTCATACCCTTTTAGATATACATTATGGCATGGAATGTTCATGTGATATGCTATGATTATTCCCGTTTCAGACCCAAGGAAACTAAGTGACTTGTCAAAAGTCTCTCAGGTAATAAATGGTGGAGTTGAAACTTGAACTGACCCCACCCTCCCCCATTCATTCCAACTCCAAAGGCCATGCTTCTACCACTGCTCTGTACTACTTGAGAATGTGGCAGTCCTGGGTTCAAATCCCTTTACTGGCTGTTTGACCTTGGATAAACTGTCTTAGAGTGTCAGCCTGGTCACCCATGTAACTGGAGTACCTTTTCTCTCTCATCTCTACCTGGAAAAATCATGCTCTTCTTTCAAAGTGTAGCTCCTGGAGAAGCTGGTCTCCCTGGACTCTCCATCTCCTTCTGCCCTCACCCCCAAAACACTGACTGCCCCTCTCTCCTCCCTGGCTTGTTTGCCCTGAGTATAGCCCATGGCCCAGCACATACCACTTTGTTCATATATCTCTTACATTAATTACACTAGTCTTTCTCATACAATTTTTGCCATATTCATCCATTACCTATATATTATTTTCTCAATTTCTTTCTTCAACTCATTTTTTTTATTACTAGGCCTAAACAATAATATTCCAGCAATCATGAGTGTGAAGGCCTAGTTTTATTTTTTTTCTACTACGTACTAAAATAAATAGTTAACTATTCAAATTTTTAAAAATCGATTGCTGTGCTACCTAAAATTACCTCACTACCACCAGAAGCACACACACTACCCTCAGGGAACCCATCTTTAGATGGACAACTTCCTGAAGGCTAGGACTTAATCTTATTCATCCTGTATCCCCCGAACCTAGCACATAGTGAATGTTCAACAAATGCTTGTTGATAAACGAAGCTGTGAGTGAGTGAGCGAATAGGATTTGGGAGACATCTCTAGACTTCCATCACCGCTCTCCTGAAGTTTGTGGAACTGGTGGCCACGGAGGTCAATAGGAAATTTCAAGTGTTAAAGACATGGCCAGTGCAGAACTGTGGTGTGACACTGGTCACTGGATGAGAGTCCCCCTCTTGGAGGACTAGGCAGCTATGCAGAAGGAGTGTGCAGACAGGCTAGCATCACCATATGGACCCAAAGAGGACCCTGGCAGTTTCCTACGTGGAATGAATTTGAGGGGCCTCGTAAAGGCCATCTGTCCCCACTGATGAAGTACCCATTCCTTGATGGAAGTATCCCTTTCCACCTTTTAAAGTGCAAATGTCTCTAATTCCTTTAATATAAACCGATCCTTGGTTGTCCTGAGGGAAGGACTCTGTGGATAGGTTTGAGGGATTTTTGCTAAACACAAACTCAGTTCACTATTCAATTTTGCTTAGGGCTGGAAAACAGGGACAAAGGAAGGGAAGATTTATTGAGTACCAAGAGCTGTGTCAGGCATTATGACGGGCTTCTTACGGCTTTAGAAAAATATTTGACAGGGAGGTTAAACGACTTGTCCAAGATTGTACCAGCTCCAAGGTGGTAGAGCTGGGATTTGAACATAAGGATTGTAGTCTTTCTATAATACGTCCTCCTCCCCCGTTCATTTCTAGCTGATATAAGTAGAAATTTATACCTGCCACACCTACGCTTGCAGAAAGTCCTAACTTTCATTAAGTCCTAAATATCTCCCATTTATAAAGAAGTTGGTGATATGAGATGAGAAGGTAAAATACTTAACCCAATGCCTGGCACACAGAAAGGGATCAATAAATAGTGTGATTATTATGAATCTCAGCTCATGGGAATGGAATTTTGTCAGGCTCACAAACTGAGGCAATTATAGGGAAATCTTGCTTCCAGATATATTTAATAAGTTTTATTTTTGTAGCCATAAGTAGCCCATTTTATGGATATTGGTTCTTATTCTCAATGCAATGGTGCCAATGAAGGGTTTGAGGAAAACAGCGGAATAATTTGACTTATGTTTTAAAAGGATCACTCTTGCCTTTAGTGTTGAGACTAGGAGGAAGGGTGGATTCAGGAAGACCTACTAGGTGCCATTTATTACAAGACAGGCAAGAGATGACGGTGGCTCAAAACAGCATGGTGGCAATGGACGTGGTGAGAAGTGGTCAGGTTCTGGTTATATTTTGAAGGTAAAGCCAGATGGATTTTCTGATGCGTGTAATATGGGTGTGAGAGAAAGAGAGATGTGCAAGATGGCTCCAAGGTTAATGGTCTGAAAATGAAGTTACCATGAACTAACTTCCTTCCTTCGATATATATGTGGTAATGGAGAGATACAGCTATTCGTTCCTAAGCACCCAGAGATACAAAGAGGCACCTGGTAGAGTTACTGCCTGGAAAGAACCATCACTGTGGCCTCGCCCAAAATAGAGGAATGTACCCGAAGAGCAGAACTTGTGAAAGATGGAGAGTCAGGGGAGGAGGAGCAATACAGCTCTAAACCAATTTTGTTTTTTCTAGAGCTTTGGCTACTCTCTTGCCTTTCCATATTTATCAGTCCTGCCCTGGGGCAGGCTCCCACCCTCACCCCTGTATGTAAAGTACACTCTTCTACCTGGGCCTGATCCTTATGAATGCATATTTAGGAAAGATTTTCTCTGTAACAGTCTCTCTTCAAGTGTTTTGATGGTCCTGGCACTCGGGAAGCAATACGTGTTTCCTGAGGGCTGCAGGCATTGTCTTTCCTAACTTTATTTCCAGCCTGCTTCCTTGCAGATGAATCTAGTGAACATATTCAGGCTCGCATGGAGGAGGAAGCTTTCTGAGGAAAGGGCAGGCAGCCTGCAAGCTCCGGCTGGTGAACTGTTTGCGGTAACTCTATTTTTAATATACATTGCTGACCCTAATGATGGTCTATTGAGATGAGGGCAAGAAATGTCTGATCAAGTGGAGATTAATTTTTGACTGTGTCGCCCAGAATGCATGAAAATGCACTCCTTTTTCTATTTAGACTCCCAGGATGCTTTGATTGATTGACTAGTTTACAAATGAAGGTGATAAAATTAGGTTGAAGACCACATACATTTCTTAAAATGAGGCTGGCTGGTCGTGGAGACAATGAGGTTTGGACAGATTGTATTGCTGGTTTAGGCAATCTTCTGAGCATGTCAAGATTTATAGACCTGTACTGTAATGTTACAATTGCAGCTCACTGATATAGGTTTCTTTTCAAATTCTTTCCCATTTTATTTGAAAAAGGCCATTAGAGAGTTATAGACTATTGAAAAAGCTTTTTCTTTGCTAACCCTTAATAAACTCTTCCAAACAAGGACTACTGCATTTTTGTATTAAATTTAGACCAAAATCTATAAAACATGCTATCCCAGGTTGGATAATTTGATTATTATTATCTAAATGGAATTATGGTTCATATTGGTTTGTAGTAATGTACATAGTAAATAAAATGTAAGTTGAGATTTGTATAAGATCACAAGACACTGGGTTTTCTTTTTGTTGTTGTTGTTGTTTCTGAAAGCCCTTCTTTGGGGAACCTCAGCCAATTTTTCCTGAGATGAGAAATTAAACAGAAAAAAAACAAAACAACAAAAAACAAATAGGCCCCAGTGGTGAAATTAATGCCACGTTGTACTAAAAACAAATTGCTATTAATATTTACTGTTCTCATCATAATAGAGGCAAACTAGAAATGTCTTAGGAGTTACCCAACTAATAAGATTTACCAAGGGGACCAGAAAGCATGAGAAAATACTCAGCAGAATTAGAAACAATTATTCCATTGTAAGTTATGATGTGAGAAATAATAGATGAGATTCTGAAGTTATTTATGAATTAGTCAATTCTGTTTCATGCATTTTTGCCATCAAAATAACTTATGAAATCATTTTCCAGGCCCATAGAATTTTATGAGAGCTCTTTACTTGGTTAAAAATTTTCTTCTAGGGCTTTCTGCAGCTACTCTGAATCCTTCAGTGATGCCCAGATTTTGACCTAACTTTTTCCACGCAGAGGCCCACCCACTGGCAGTGCCAGAACCTTCCCTGAGATCTCCATGCTGGAGTTGTAAGCATATGGACAGGTTCTAAGGATTTTATCAGTTTATCAGGAGGGACTCAAAGAGGGTTGGGAGTGTCAAATAAGGTGATGTGGATGAGGGGCTCAGCCTGTGGCCAGGAACTCAGTAAGTGTTCAGAGATTGTGACAATTATTGTCATTACAAATATTATTTTTGCTATGCCTCTTGTTTCGGGGGGCAAGGTAAGAACAATGCAAGTCTAAAAATCTAGTGTAGACTGTTACCAACATGCCATACGACCTTGAGCAAATTCCTTACTATTCTGTTCCCCTGTCCTTAGGATGCCTAGCTCTTTCCAGGGCCATTTTCTCAGTAGTTAGGGAGGGAGTGAAGTGACAGACGTGAAAGCTCCTTGAAGAGTAAAGAGTGCTATAGGAGCATCAGTCATTATTTTTAATCATTACCAGGTACCTGCTCTCTGGCTTTTTTTTTTTTTTTTTTTTAAAGTGGAAAGTAGACCATTGTGAACAGTGAGTAAGTGTGGGGACCTTCTTTAACTGCTCCGGCAGTTTACAAGGGGTTTGCCAGGGTGAGCGAAAGGATTTAAGGGGGCTTGGGGTCAAGTGGTTTGAAGAACCCAGCAGAGCACCAGGCTGCTGCCACTGATTTAGCTTAGAAGTGGATGAACTTTGAAAGGCAGAACATCATTTCTGCAGAAGGTCATCATATTTCTTGATGATTTACGTGGAGAAGTCTGAGACTGTGCTGGGTTCATTTTAGATCCTCCAGTGCCAAGAGAAAATATGCTGATGGAAGGGATAGTACCTGGGTGGCTGGTAAAGACTCCGGGTGCCAGAACAAATGGCAGAAATGGACCAAGTCGGTTTCAGTGAAGATGCTAATGGAACCTGGAGGCCTTCTCCATCCCCGTCTGGGAGACTCTGCAGTTTGGAATTTTGTGCACAAGACTGCCTCAACTGACTTTTACCTTCAAGCAGCTAAGCTCCTCTCTGTACTGTTGATTAAGTCTGCAGCTGAGAGATGGGCTATAGCTTCCCCTTAGGAAGAAGTCCTATACATCAACCCTGGAGGCCCTCATGGGGCTCGCCTGATTTTAGGAAGTGGTCTGCAGTCTGATTTCAGGGGGGAAACAATTAAGTCACTGACTCTAGGTTTTTACTTCTCAAATATACCCATAAATTAGTTCTCGAAGTGTTCAAAGGCAGTGTCAATTTTCTCAGTAACATTCTGTTTTTTATTAAATAGGTCATATATGTATAAGAACATACTTTTTCCTTTTTAATGCACAGAGCTATTTTTATTCTGAGTGAAAAAATAGAAAAGATGTAGGCTGTATACAATTAAATTGTTCATGAACTGACTCATGGAAAAAAGACTGCATATCACGGCAGGGTAGACAAAGTGGGATCCCAGCTGGTAGAGGCTGGATGACTCCGGAAATCCTCCTGGAGGGGAGGGGACGAAGTCCAGGCATCCAGTGTCAGCACACCTGATGGACTAAAGCTCTGGAAATGTGGGGGGAGGCTTATCTGCACCAACAGGGTCCTCCCACCAATTGTCCCATGGGGGACATTTAATGAGGTGGCTGTCATGTTTCTCATGTGGGAGGAAAGTACCTGTATTCTTCCTTTCCATCACTCCTCCAACACCCTGCAGCTTACACAGTGACGACATCCACTGCAGCGACAAGGGACAGTACATTCCAGTCTGGCATGACGTCATTAGGCTATTGGTAATCTTTCTAAATGTTTGCCAGAAAGATGTGAAATCTTAGCAACAGAGGTATTTAAAGGTTTGGATAAGTTTGAAACACAGCGATTTTTCAATCTTATAAGCCAACCAATCCAGGGGCCTGTTAGTCTACAAGTGTCTGCCATCTTTCCCAGGGTGTCAGAGAAAATCGAGTGACGGATCACTTTTCGGTGTCACTGCTCGAGACCGGTGACAATCAGTGAAATGATTGTGTCTGCCTCTACACATATCTGTAATTGATTGCCTAAACCCTACGACTCTCTTTCCCAGCTGATATGATGGAACATTGGAGTGAAATCACTCTCGATGAGGAGGAGCCAGGTCCATTTGTTATTTACTTCCCTGCCTGCTTCTTTCTCCCCATCCAGTGCCAATTGTCCCACAAGAGCACATTATGGTAATCAGGCAGAATGTATGTATAGGAATCAATCAAGGTGAGAGCCGTCGCAAGAGTTATGACATTACAAAGTCTGTTTGTAACTTTTGATTTATGGAAGATTTTCCATTTTATAAATTGGGAGTGAGGCATGTTGGGATGGCTTAACCCTTGACTTCCCCTACAAAGAAAATCCATCAGGCATTAACGCTCATAGACAATAAGGCATTTTAATTATCTAGTGCCTATAGATAATTGGAGTTCTTGTGTGTTTGGCTTGTAACGTTAGATATACCTCTCGCTCTCTGAAGATAATCCCTATCCTTCTTACAAAATCAAATTGGGTTAGTTTCTGGAGAGTAAAAACATGCGATAAATTTCCATGAAGGACTGATACCAACATACAATGCTTTCTTCCTCCATGAGCCTGAGGAGCAACCAGGCCCCAATAGCATTCCTGGGGAGTGTCCCCATTCTGATCGCCACTCTCAGAGAGGCTGACTCAGGGGATTTACTGCATGGACGCCAACTTTCAGCCCCACAAGATACTTGGCATAATAGTCTCATCCTCCTCTAATTCCTTGCAGAAATGCTGGAGGCCAGGGCAAAGCCAGATTCAAGCTATTTTCCCAAAATGGACAGCAATGTGTAGTGTTTTGTTATTTATAGATATGCGTTTTGAAGCTTGGCAGCTGTCACAATCATAGCTTTAAAGGAAGCAAGAAACAAGTCACTATTGTCAGCTGATGCTATTAAAATTGAGACCTTTTATATTCATCTAGTGCATTGATCATTACAACCATCTCACAAAGTATTCTGAGCTAGTATCGATAGTCCGATTTTTTAGATGTGGAAACAGAGCCAAAAATATGAAAGACTCTGTTAGCGACAGCTCAGGATTGGAGGCCAGGCCTCCAGACTCCTGGTCCAGTACTTTTTCAATGAATTTAATTTAATTTGTATTTGGGGCACCCACCACATGCCGAACACGGTGCTAGATGTTCTTCCTTCTTACCCCATTATCTGGAGGCCAACTGTCACTCAACTCATCTAGGACCACCCAGCCGTGCATTTTAGGTTTTTCATTCTGACTCAGTAGCTCACTGTCCCACTTCACAGAGCCAGTCTCTGCATTGCTATGACGCTGTGGAATTCTACTAAAGCATAGTACTACTGACATGTAAGACATGGTTTTCCCTGGTGGAGAATGAGCTCAGGGAAGAAAAATATTTGTCCTGTTCCAAGGTCACTGGGAGGCCCTTCCTTCCATCTGCTTTTTGCTTGGCAGTCTTGCCACATTATCTTGTGTTGAACTAAAGTTCTGTTTCTTTTTTTATTAGCACAGTGGACCTATTCTGCTTAAGCTCCCTTTTTGTTCCTAATGTGAATCTTAAAGCTAATAAGAATGCAGATCCCAGCAGACCCACTCTCTCTCTTATAATCCATTAGGAACGTGAGATCGCTGTCTCTGGAAAACTTAAAAAACCATTTAAAAACAAAAAGATGAATAAATGAAAATGTTATGAACCTGGAAATGTTAATTAAGCCATTCTCAAGGAACAGGCTTTCCAGCCCGGATTAAAACATCCCATCATTTTTAAGTAGTTAACATCTTTCTCCTTGAAATAAGTCCAAATTAAGGACAAAATCATTATAAAAAGAAATAATAAAGAGACCAGAAAATGGTGTTAAGAATTTGGCTATCAACTGACATACTCAAGTTGGAACAAGCCACGAAGGCCAAAGCCATAAAGTGAAGTCTATTTCTAGACATATTGCAGTTATTGCCAAGCAATTGTCTGGGTACCTTGATGTAGATTCATAGAATGTAGAAGCTCACAGATCATCCCATTGAATCTTTTCACCTTTTATATTAAGGAGCTGAGACCAAAGAGGGTAAGTCATTTTCCTGAAATCATTTAATAGAGTTAAGGTTAGAACCTAAACTTTAGACTCGTAATCTAGTGCTCTTTCTACTGCAGATGCCACTGAGACAAATGATTTCAAAATAATAATACCAGGGGCGGCTGATGGCTCAGTTGATTAGAGCACAAGCTCTGAACAACAGGGTTGCTGGTTTGATTCCCACATGGGATTGGTGGGCTGCGCCCCCTGCAACTAAGATTGAAAACAGCCAACAACTAGATTGAAAGACAACGACTTGGAGCTGATGGGCCCTGGAGAAACACACTGTTCCCCAATATTCCCCAATAAAAAAATTAAAAAAAAAATAGTAATAACAACAATAACTTTTTTTAAAGGTGCTGAATTTATACCATGTCATCAAGAGATGTGTCTCCCAGACTGCCTTTTTTCCCCCCGCAGGGAAGAAGTAGAACAGAGCCTCATTTGTCAGGATATTATTCAGTGAGCAATCTTAGCCCTCAGAAACAGACACAAAGTGTGATACAGAGGAAAAAAGACTGAGTCCCAAAGTAGCTGTAACAAAGCCCATGCACTAAATGTCATTCACGCAGCCCCATGGAAGGTGTCTTCAGGCTCTATTCAGTACTATTTATTCCATTTGACATATAATTCCAAGCAGATTTGAAGCAGAAAGGTAGTTGGTGGCAGCCTGACAGCCAGAAGAGGCAGCTGTCATTTCTTATTGATGGCCATTAGAATTGACAACTGGTAACCTAACAGTAAGGGCACAGATGCGGAAAATATAAAACTGGAAATAAGGACTAAAGGACCGTACTATGGGGTCATATCATTTAGAGGCAAAACCTCTATGAAAGTATCTTCTGAGGGCACCATTGTCCTACATCGAAGTACAAAGATAACTAACAATGATAACTTTCTTTTATGAGCATCTCTCCTGTGTGAAGAATAGTGTTAGGTTTTCATAAGTTATCTCTAAACTTTATAACTCTACAAGGGACATTATAGAATCTCTGTTTTATTGATAAGGAAACTGAGGTTCAAAAAAAGTCAAGAGTCATACCCAGAATCACAAGACCTAGAAAAGACAAAGTGACGATTTGAACATGAGTGGTGACTTCAAAATCTGTGTTCTTTTCTATGTGTTCTGTGACTCAAACTCATCATCAAGACCTGGAGCGAGAAAGAAAATGAAACACCATGCATGATTTTCTCTATACAAGCAAATAAAGAGCATGACATACATTTTAGAATATGCTGGCTACCTATATATTTCTTGCACAGAATATACAAGCGGCACAATAGTATCAATTAACTGGCGTTGATAAATGAAGTATTATTGAACACACACAAATTTTGCAGAAATCTTGAGCTTTCGTTTGAGAAAAATGCTAACTGCTTTATTAAAGTGCTTCTGAAATGTGCTATATACTTGCCTGTCCCAGCACAGTGTGGGAAACTCACACATGGGCCCAGCCCTCAGGAGCTCACAGAATGGTTTGGGATAGAGAACTGTAAACAAGTCCGTTGGAAGAAGGTGTAAACTAAGTGGGAACTGAGAGGAGGAATTAACTTTACCTGGCAGATAAAATAAGTTTTTAAAAAATCCCAACTTTAACATGGCAATAAAACATTTAAAATTTTAGTTTTTGTTTTCCAGATGAAAAACACCTATCAAATGTCACCACAAAACAATGATGATTATAACTGAGCAACTTGTGCAATGGTTCAGTGTGAGCCTGTGTGGTCATTTAATGATTCATCTTTAATACGGAATGGGTATACGGAATGGGGCTCTCTTCATGTAAAAAGATAACAAGCTGATTTGCTAGGCTTAATATAGACTGGGGCGGGGCTTGATATGTTTCTGTCATGGATGTACATCTTTCTGGATCTTTATAACCACCTGGTGAATAAAATTATCATTGTTTTTCCTTTGATGGAAAACATGAGACCCAAGGTAACATACCTTTCTATTATCCAAATCTGAGCTGAAATTCAAGTCTCTTGATTGTTGGTTCCGTCTCTTTCTAGGCTAGAATGCTGTCTCCTTTATAACTTGTCTTGCTTTAAACGTCTGATTATTTTTTCCTGCCCCTACCAAAAGTAGGATTCAATTTCTGGACTTGTATTTGTACCATGGTGCATCTCAAGGGTTAGGGTAGCATGCCATTGTTCAGTTCCATCCCACCGGCTCTCCTGAAGACCTTCTAACTCATTCATTCGGTTTAATATTTCTGAGCATCTATTGTTTGCCGGGAAGTAGGAAGTGTAGATACAGTGTGAAGAGTACCCTGCCCCCTGCCTTCAAAAAACAAAAACAACAATAACAACAAACAGCTTATATTCTAGGAGGAATGTCAGACACATACAACTAAATATGTATAAAAAGCAGGCTGTGGTAAATGTCAGCTATAACAGAGGCACAAGCAAAATACTGCTAAGGAAGCACAAAGGAGGGATTGATTCTCACTGGTGAGGAACAAAGATGATGACACAATGTCTTGAAACACTTCCTGGAGGATATGACTTTTCAGTTAAACCTTCATAATTGAGTACTTCATTTTTTATTGTTCTGGATTAGTCAGCTATGGCTACGATAATGTGGTATAACAAACAACCCCCAAATAGCAGTGGCTTACAATAACAAACATTTATTTCTTGCCTATAGGTCTGTGGGTCCCCGGGGAAGCTCTGCTTTAAGATGTAGGTTAGGTTCAGGTAGCTCCATGTCTCTCTCATTTTGGGGGCCAGGCTGAAGGAACAACAGTTATCTGTTGAAGGCATAATTTTCTAGTGGTGTAGGACAGTCGTATAAGAGAGGATACCCACTTCTTAATAGAAATGCGTAATGCTTTTTCAGTCTCTGCTTGGAACTGGAACACAGCCACTTCTACCCACATTCTGTTGTTCAAAGGAAGTCACGTGGTCAAGCTCAAAGTCAGTGAATGGAGTAGGGAATATATTTTAACCTCAGGGAAAGGGCATTGAGGGAAGGGAAAAAAATTAAGCCAACAATGCAACCTACCACATAGTTTTACTGTTTCTTGGGCTTTACCTACTCAAGAAGAATATATGATCCCTGAAAAGAAAAAAAGAAAAAGCTCTTCTTTCTCTTGAGGTTGTCGCCATTCTGAGCGGAATGTTAGCTGTGTTGAAAGAGAGATGAGAAAGGTAGAGTAGGACAATGGCATTTTCTTATACCACAGTGACTATCATCTGCACGATAGCTACCCCAACAAGGAGGAGATTTGTTCATCTCTTTCACTGTGGGTTTTCCAGCACCTGGCACAGTGGCTGGCATAGAGAGGGTACCCCAAAAATGTCTGTTAATAAATGTTAATGAAAGAACAAAACCGCCATGTTTACTGCTTTAATCGCCCTGATCCTGGACTGTGGTTCTCTTTTATTGATAGCTGATATCTGTGAGGCCTCCGTCAACAACTCTTGATATATTCATATGACAAAATACTATCTAGTCATTACAAGTGATGTTGTACAAGAATATTTAATGACTGTTTTGGTAAAATATATCTCATATATATTTGAGTGACTTTAATTTTTTTTTTTTTTGGCTTATGTTTACTTTCTAAAGTTTCTATAATAAGGGCACATTTATTTTGCATAACATGTAAAGTTCTTTTAAAAATATTACTCTGCATAATCTCGTATGCATGTAATCTTAGATGCAGCCTGGAAAGGCACTTATGCCTTCAGATGTAACATCTGTATTTTTGCTTTCTATGCCAAGATGCTCTAAAAAGTGGAGCCAAAGATAGCAGTCAGCTGATTGAGCTTTGACCTGAGTCTGTGTTCACGTAGAGGAAAGTAAATATTAGCCCCAGAGTGAAAGTCACTTTAGGTGTTTTAAAAAGACATTTAACAATCAGCTGTTTGCTGTCTTATTGGTATAACTCAGGAGTGAGGCGGCCTGGGTTAGGCTCTCCCTCCAGTCAATTGTAATACATTGGACAAATCAACCAACTGTTAGAAGCTAAATTTTCTCAAAGGGAAAGTAAAGTTGATTCTTGCCGTGCATTCGTTTAGGCAGGTACCAATCTACCCTGGATAAGGATGATGCTGTGCTCATGAAGTAACGGAGTAGAAAAAGCTATAGATTTTACTCTTAAACAGATCGGAGTGCCTTCTCTTGCAACTGAAAATATTCTGCTGATATTGAAGGTTAGTATTATTCATTCATCACTGATTAAATGCTGTATTAGTTGGGATAATGCTAGCTACTGTAACAGATAGACCCAAATAACTCAAATAGAATATAAATTTATTTCTCATTCATGTAATAGTCCATAATATTCCTGGTCAGCAGGCAGCTCTCTTTCATGGAGTCATGGAAGGACCCAGACTTCGTCCATTTTGTGGCTTCACTCTCCTCTTGTGTTGTTGTTATCTGCATCCATTTGGTAGAAGGGAAAAGAGTGTGAGGAGGGGAACATAACCCATTTCTTAAATATGTTGGTCCAAAAATAGTACACGTCACTTCTACTCACCCCTACTGGCTACAACTCAGTCAGATGGCTGTACCTAATTGCAAGTGGGGCTGGGAAATGTAGAATTCTGTGTCTAGGAAGGGGAGGAAGGACGTTGGGGAAAACAACTTGTAGTCTCTCCCACAAATGCCTAGTATATGCCAGGCCCAGTGCCAGTCAGTACGGATATTAAGATGACTAAGCCACTTATCCTGCCCTAAAGGAACAGCTCATCTAGTGGGTGAGACTGTATTATATTTACAGATGATTACAGTGCAGTGTAGAATGAAGGTGATAAAGCAGTGAAAGTGAGCCAGTGAGAACAGGGTGTATGTGTAGGGGGAGCAACTAACTCTGCCTGTAAGGGAGGGGGCTCGTGAAAGGCTTTGATTACGTGTTTATTGAGCAACTACTAAGAGCCAGGCACCTCTTCTGTTCAGCTTACTGGAGATACAGATATAATCTTAGTCCTCAGGGGAGATGGATATACAAGCAGATAAATTCAAATGAATAACGACCCATGTAACTGGGGAATGGGAGAAGTACATGCTTGGGAGGTTAAATGCTCTGGATTTGGAGTCAGGCATACTGGGCTTGAATTCCAGCTTTAACACTGTCACCATCACTGTGTGACTTTGGGTGAGTTTTCCAGCCTCTCTGAGCCTTTTTCCTCACTTTTAACACAAGGATGACAGACAGTACAGTGTCTCAGGAGCCAGAAAGCCTTGCTCTTCTACATACTAACTTTGCGATCTTAGGAAAGTCATCAAACCATTCTGGGCTTTAGTTTCTCCATCTTTAAACTGGGATTCATAATAGTACCCAATACAGTTGGTCGGTGTACCTGAATCCAGAGAACCAAATTCTCTGAACCGTGCCTGGTACATAAAAATTGATCAATAAGAGTTAAGCCTCATCACTACCTACCTCACAGTTTGATACGGACTTTAAATGAGATAATGTCAGTGCCTGGCAAACACTAAGTTTCAACCAATGATAACAATTATATCATTCAACCAATGAATGATATAGCAATTATATCATTCAACCAATGATAACAATTATAATTATTATAAGTGATAAGCTGTAGGATGACCACAGTGCCTTAAAAAGAAGCTGCTGAGAAACCAGATGGAACAGAATGACTGAGGCAAAGATCTCTGGCCCACAGATTTATTCTTCACCCATCCTAAGACAGATGAAGCAACAAAGTCCTCACAATGCTTCCAGTTTCAGGTAGAAGGCTATTCATTTCTTTCTTTGCTTTCTCTGCCTCATCCATTGGTGAGGGCTTTGAGAGTATGCCATAAACTGTAGGTGAAGGAAGGCAGGCATAAATGATTTGTTCCAAGAATGCAGGAGGAAGGTCTCCCTAAACACAGCATTCATTGGTAAGAGTTTCCAAAATTCTGTCTCCTTTTTATAGCATCCCGCAAGTCCAAAGTAATGAAATAAAGGCATGGTAATAGGTAAACACAATTACAGCACCCGGATAGCTCCTTGGCAGGCAGGGGGTGTTTGAGAACATTGGCTGGGGTCTCATTTTCCATAATCGAGCCCAGCCCTGCTGTGATCACTGTAGTATTATGACCTATGGGGCAAAGACGGTGCCATACGTGATATTTCATTTTTGGCTAGCTAGGGGTAGTAATGAACCAGTTGCAGTCAAGTGAATTAATCTCCCCAGCTATTCAAAAACGAAACTTCATGTACAGCAATTTGTTCTTCATTGCTTTTCCCCCCATTGTAGCCTTTTCCAATTACTCTCCTTACAGGGAAAAAAAAAAACAAAAAAAAAAACGGAGAGAAAGAAAAGAAACTCAATGAAAAAAATACCTTAACTTTTGCTAAATGTTGATATCTTTTCTGATCGTCGATACTAATGGCAAACACAACCCATAGATGTGCAGCTTAGAGTTCACACGATGGTTCTATTAGCCTCAGACCGGCTGACTATGAATCTTAAAAAATGGAATAAATATGTAAAGAATTGGTATAGCATAGATTCCAGAGCCAATTTCATACAGTTTAAATTATCAATCGGTATTTATCCAAACTCCAAGGAACACCCTAATCTATCTCACTCAGTAGAATTACTCAAACAATTATCGTGCATTTAATAAGAAGTTAATGATTAAAAACACATTATTGAGAATGAAAGACTCTGGCATAGGTAGGTATAGACATATAACACAGCTGTTAATCCTCCATAAATTTGTTTTTAATAACACTGATGTTTTGGTTGCATATAATAACTATTTCATTAAATCTAAATTAAATGCATGGTTAAACAGATTTAAAACATGTAAATGTAATGTGTTGCTAGCATATTTCATTTTATGTTTCCACACAGTTCTAATAATTTTCCAAATTCAAATTGACTAGGTATAGGGAAGTCCTTGGTCATTTACCTTCTTTCTGATATCATTAAGGGCTCCAGAAATTTAATACCTCTGAGTTCTAAACACATCACTAGTCAGTGTGAGGGAAAGACAATGTGTTTATCTGCTGGAAAGAAATGTTTATGGACCCGACTGAAAGGTGGGGGGGAAATGCTTTTAAATAATAGTAAAATATGCGTTTTGCTTTTTTAAAAAATATAGCAAAGAATCTCATACTAAAAAAGCTATCTTGGAATAACAATCAAGAGTGTGTTGTTGTGCATGATTTTTCATTTATGGATAGCAGGAGACATTAATATACTTGCCTATGGCTTGTGCATTACTATTCCCAGCTATGCAGAAATGGAACGTGATTTACAGCAACACATTCTTTGTTGCTGTTCCAACATACCTATTGTCTTCCCTGCATTCTGACTGGCTGGATGGCTGGGAGAGGGGATGGTGCTGGACCGCACTCAATCATTATGGGTGCCTACAAATAGAGTAGGTGTATGTGAACTGGGATTTTTCAGCTTTGTATACCCAGCAAGCCAATCAGAGCACAGGAAGAACAATAGCTGAAGGTTTTACTGCTCTTTAAGTTTCCCCGCTGATTCCCAATGCGACTGATTATATCACAGAAGTTATATAAAAATCACATTAAATGCCAACTAAATCAAGACTTTTCATATCTTTTTTTCAAAGCAATGAAATTCAGGACAAACACTATACTATGCATGAAGATCACCACCTAGAGATCTAAACTCTTCATTCCAGACGTCATATTTGAAAATGGAACTAGAGAAAAGTGTAGTTTATTCATTTTGTTATTTTCTGTGGTGCTTGCATGGCTGTTTGGAAAGCCCACCATAGGAGAGCTCAATTAAGAGCCTTCATAATTTTCACCAGTTAACTTTGATTAAATAGGCTGTCTTGGAAGGGCATTCAGTAAATTTAGGCTATAAATTACCTGCAGTGAGTTTTCAACTTTGAAATTCTGAAATATTAGTGCTTGGACAGGCCATTTCTCTCAGAAGGGTTGTACTTTACCGGCTGATTTGGAACAGTTGTACTTCATTTTATCAGAGCAGAGAAGAGAGGCAAAAACTTCCTTCTGCTGGTTGGAACAACAGCTCCCTTGCAGCATATGTGGGGGGAAAAAGACACTCCTCTCGCTACCACCAGTTGTATTAAAACAAATGTGAGATGAAACTTTTCCTTTAGCTACGTTCTTTTACTCATTGTTAGCTAGCATTCAAGTCATGTTAGCTGCCAAAGATTAGAAAAAAGGATAATGAAATGAACATGTTCTCCCTCTTCTTAGACAAGAACAATTTTTTTAAAATTAAAGTTTCTTGGGGTGACAATTGTTAGTAAAGTTACATAGATTTCAGGTGTACAATTCTGTAATACATCATCTATATATCATATTGTGTGTTCACCACCCGGAGTCAGTTCTCTTTTCATTACCAAGTATTGGATTCCCTTTACCCTCATCTACCACCCCCGTGCCCCCTTACCCTCTGGTAACCACTAACCTATTGTCTGTGTCTATGAGTTTTGGTTTCCTCATTTGTTTTGTTGCTGTTGTTGTTGTTGTTTTCAGTTTTATATACTACATATCAGTGAAATCATATGGTTCTTGACTCTTTCTGTCTGACTTATTTCGCTCAGCATAATAATCTCAAGATCTATCCATGTTGTCGCAAATGGAACTATTTCATCTTTTCTTATGGCAGAATAGTATTCCACTGTGTATATATACCACAACTTCTTTACCCATTCATCTATCAAAGGACACTGGTTGTTTCCATGTTTTATCCAGTGTAAATAAAGCTGCCATGAACATTGGAGCACATATATCTTTATGGATAAATGTTTTCAGATTTTTTGGGGTAGATACCCAGGAGAGGGATTGCTGGGTCATATGGTAATTCTATTCTTAATTTTTTGAGGAGCCTCCAGGCTGCCTTCCATAGCGGCTGCACCAGTCTGCATTCCCACCAACAGTGTATGAGGCTTCCTTTTTCTCCACAGCCTCTCCAACACTTGCTATTATTTGTCTTGTTGATGATAGCCATTCTAACTGGAGTGAGGTGGTATCTCATTGTGGTTTTTATTTGCATTTCTCTGATGATTAGTGATGTTGAGCATTTTTTCGTATGTCTATTGGCCATTTGTATGTCTTCTTTGGAGAAATGTCTCTTCAAATCCTCTGCCCATTTTTTAATTGGATTGTTTTTTTGCTGTTGAGTTGTGTGTGTTCCTTATGTATTTTGGATATTAGCCCCTTATCAGAGACATTGTTTGCAAAAGTCTTCTCCCATTCGGTTGGTTGCCTCTTTATTTTGTCAATGGTTTCTTTTGCTGTGCAGAAGCTTTTAAGTTTGATATAGTCCCATTCATTTATTTCAGCTTTGCATTCCCTTGCCTTTGGGGTCGAATTCATAAAATGCTCTTTGAACCCAAGGTCCATAAGTTAGTACCTGTTTTCTTCTATGCATTTTATTTTTTCAGGTCTTATGTTTAGGTCTTTGATCCATTTTGAGTTAATTTTGGTACATGGTGACAGACAGAAAAACAATTTTTTTTTTTTTTTTTACAAGTGAGCAATCTCTTTCCCCCTGAGCTAGTGGGAAAATCAAGGCTGTTTCAGCTAGGGCCAGTAAACCCAGGAGTTGAATTCATCTGAGGAGATAGTTGGCAATTAAGGACTCACATCACTCTTTCTTTCATGATATTTTTAAAGGTGAAGCTAAAAATCCAATAAAATCTGCAAGTATCTACACTGTATGTTCTAGAGTATAGTGGTAAAGTTTTAGTTTCCTGCTGTATGACCTCAAGCAAGTTACACAGTAGTCCTCCATACCTCAGTTTTCCTTATCTGTGAAATGGGATTAATAACCGTGTTTCCCCTCATCGGGGTTTTCTGTAGCTTCAATGAGATAGTGCATGTAAGGTACTTATACATGGCCTGGCATATGTAATTCTCAATAAATGTTAGGTCTTAATACTATTAACATTTTACTCAGATATATTTCCATTGTTTTTAAAAAATGTCTGTTTAATAAAAACGGCCTTCATTTTTAAGTGCTCCTTTTGACTTTTTAAACCTTTAACATCAATTAATTAATTCTATCCAAACATCAGTTTTGTAAGTTGGGTGTAGAATTATTTTATCCTCTCTTGATTGCTGAGAAGGATAAGATAAAGCGGAATTAAGTGGCTTGCCTAAAGCAGTGCTAATGCAAGTACTAGAACCTGTATTCTTGACCCATTTACTTCCATGGCATGAAAGGGAGGTGGGTGAGGAAGGCCCAGAGATTCCCATAGTCATGGATGGCATCAGAATGCAAAAGGTTTTCTCTGTAGTGCAGAAGTGTTTGCAGATTCCAGTTAAGGATTATTAAGACTGTGGTGAGGGTGGAAATACTTGGCTAAGGGAAGTGGCTCCATAGCTATGGCATTTGGCTCCATAGCTCAGGCGTTAGAGACCTGGTCTTGTATTTACATACACGTGGCCAATGTTTCTTAAAAAAAGAAATAGTGTCAGCAACATTCACATTTCTGAATATATTAGGTTTGTAAATCCAGGGTGCAAATTGTTTGTAGAATCTCAATTAAAGCCCTTATAATATTGTCATTGGTAATCAGCTCACTATGAAAACAGGGCTTCCACAGGGCACCAAAATCATTTGAACTTGTGATCTGTAATAGATTTGAATATTCAGATAAGGTCAGCGGTCAGAGCAGAGGTGACACTTTTGGTCAATAAACAGGTTTAGTGAGACAAAATCTTTTTGTCTACATGGGAATGGCTTGGAGAAATTGGTTCTCAGGGGGGAATCAAAAGATTAAATTCAGCTGTGTTACCAATTTATTTGCAGGCCAAACAAGTGTGTAATGGAAATCTTTTGGGGGGGAGGTGTCTACCCTTGAGAGAAGCCCCTGTTGACAGCGCCTGAAGGGGCTTCCAGGCAGCTGTCCTGACTACAGCTGAGACTAAACTTGATGGAGGCAGATTGGCTGGGGAGAGAGAAAACATCCCAGTGCCCAGCTAGGCTATCTTGCATGAAACCAGCCCACGGGAGGGTGAAGTAGCTGGGCTGCATTGTTCTACATTGTTTCAACCCTTGCTACTCTCGCCCCACCTTTAAAATTGCTTTCTCTGAATCGTGTTTTCGCATGAAGCCTTGGCGGACAAGCCATTACAAACTTCTCTCTGTGAAGACTCAGTAGAAAGATTTCCCTGCAGTCTCAGTACTAGGAAGGCTTGTTTCTCCTGAGTTCCTGGTTTATACCTTAAGGACTCTGGGAGTCATATAAGCCCATGTACTTTATGCCATGTTCCCAAGAGCCTCAGGGGTCTTCTGGGCTGCTTTAGGAGCTGCTCTGAGGTTGGGAATGAGAGCAAAGGGACAAAAGAAAATGGGCTCTGAGGCCTGGATTCCAGCTTCTACCCAGAGCAGCTGTGCTTTTATCTGTTTTCTGCATTTGGTGTCTGCCTAATATTTTATTTGAAGAAAGGATTCAGTGGCCAACAGAAATGTTTAGAAACTCTTGGCCTCACAACCAATTGCTTCTGTGGCTCTTAGAATAAACTCTACCCCAGAGCCTGCATGATCTCCGATCTCTTTTCCTATCTCTCCAGCCTCATCCTGCACCATCTAACCAGTCACGGGTTAGGCTTCCTCTACACTGATCTTCTTTCAGTCCCTGAAGTAACCTAAGGTCTTTACAACTGCCAGTCTGCTGACTGGAATCCTCCTTTCTCAACCCTCTGCCTGACGGTCTCTGTGCTATGGAATCAGCTGGGTTTATATTCAGCTACATGCAATAGTGAAACTCAAAGAACAACGGATTAAACCAGAGATACTTGTATCTCCTTTATGTAGAAGACCAGGATAAAGAATCAAGGGTTCATCTAGCATCTCCAAAGTGTCATCTGGATTTTTCATGTTTCTTCTTGCCATCCACAGTACGTGCCTTTCATCTTCAACATCGCTTCACAGTCCAAAATGGCCACTGGAACTTCAGTAGGAGGAGGTGGGGATTGCAAAAAGATGCTTCTCAAGCTGAGGCAACTGTCTGCAAGCAGTTTCCAGAAGCCCATACAGTATTTCCACTTATTGTATTGGCCAGAACTAAGTCATATGGTCATCTCCAGCTGCAAGGGAAGCTAGAGAATGGAATGTTTTATTGGGCAGCATTGTGCCTAGCTAAAGATTGAAGTTCTATTATTAAGAAAGAAGGGGGAAATGGAAACTAGGAGGCATCCCAGGGAGGTTTCAGGTTAGATTTCACTTTCCGTAATCTGAAGTTTGATCTTCCCTAAAATTTGCTCTTAGAAATTTTCCTTTATGGAATTTTCAGCATTTACTACAATATAACTCTTAAAATTGGTCTGCGTAGCTGGATGATAAGTTCTCCGAGGGGAAAAGCCAAGTCTCTTTTTACTCTACACTGTATAATCAGCATCCAACAAAATGCCTTTTATCTAATATGTGAAATAAATATTTGTCATGTAAGTGAATGAATGAAAGAATGGATGGATGGATGAATTATATTTCCCTGATTGTACTGGTTCCTAGAAAGTTCAGAGCCAAATTTGTGGGTTAACTTCAATAAACATTCAGGAGTTCTTGGAGGGCATGTAGGGTTCTAAGTTCACTCTAGGCTCTCATTAATTTCCTAGTTTATTTAGTAGGCACATTGTAATCCATTTGGAAATTAAGGGAAGGGCATAGATAAATAAACACTTAGTAAAGGGCAGATAAAATTTAAGTATTCAGCAGAAATGCTGTAAACAAAATATTTCTAAATGTGGAAAATAAAAGTCCAACAACAATAAAAGATAATAGACATCTCTTTTAGCATATTGTTTGATGGTCCCAGTTCTGGGATGAATTAATGTTAGTAAAGAATAATTAATTAACCATAAAACAGGATGCTGTTCGAGAGTCACTAGTAAGTAGCAGGAGTTTGGTTAAGATCACACTTAGGAAGCTAAGGATGATTAACCTTTGCCTAGGTTATAAAATGGCCCATTTGAGAACTGTTGCCACTGGATATATTACCTGGATATCAATTGGATTATTGAGTGAGAGGTTTTACATGATGTTTAGTATGATGATATATATCTGGTTACAAACTGTTTATGACAAGTGGAAAAGCCAATAAAAGATTAATGCAGATTTAAATAGATTTTTCTTCTTTACTTGAGTTGTGGTTAATTTATGCATATATAACTCAATACCTGTATATTTAAAAGAGATGCTAGTTTATTATTCGTAATGAAGAGAGATGGCTGTTGAATATGTAAGTGAAACTGTAGTGCTGACACTGGAGCTCCTGTTTAAAGGGGATTTTCAGTTCACTGAGATTTTTCATTGGAATTTTTATTTGGTGCAAACTTTGCCAACTGAGCCTCAGTTTAATTTGGCAATGTTACAGATCAAAAGAGAAGTCATTCTTATGAACTTGCAATAAATTAAATGGCAAATAAATTTTATTTCTTTGTAATTACAACTTTTCTTTGATTTGTCATAAAGTACACACTCCGGGACTATCATTTTTCTTCAGATTTTTTTTTTTTGGTTACCTAAAAGTAAACTTTATTTATTGTCTTTAAATTATTTTACTGACATTAGCTTAAAAGTCTTTGTGGACAGAGACTCTTAGGCTTCTTTGGCATTTCCTATATTGCTTCACACATCTTAGGTACATGGTAGAAGCTTGACAAATTCTTAGAGTTTGCATCCCTTTTCTTCTTTCTTTTTTCCTCCCTCCCTCCCTTCCTGTCTTCCTCCTTCCTATCCTTCCTCCCTTCCTGCTTCCTTCCATGAATAAGCATTAATTGAGTAGCTATTATGTTCTGGGCTCTTTGTAGGAAATTAGGATACAAAGATGAAGAAGCCATGAATGTCATGGCTTTGGTTAAATAAATGTTGAGGCACTGATATGTCATGTCATGATAAGAATGATGCAGCGAGACCAGAACTCAAGCTTTCTCTACCCAGTATGTATGTCATGGTATCACTCACTCTATGAAGGTAAAAATAAGGGAATTCAGTGAGAAGATACTTAATTTCCTACCATTGATGCTACCTCTTGATGCTTACCCGAGTGAAGCAATGTGGGGAAGGGGTCTATAAACTATAAAGGGCTGTTTATATCATTATCATCAATTATTTCCATGTCAATCCTTATTACCACCCCATTATGAGCAGAGACTTTGTTTTATTCATCTCTGCACCTTCAGCGCATTACAGGCAGACATACCAAGTACTCTATAAATGTGTGCTTGGCTAAAAGATTTATTTTTTAGTATTATAATCATCATTACCAGCACTACTGAACTCATATCATGTTGTTTTGTTTTGTTAGGGCACTGATAGAAGACCTAAATTTATCCTCCATTTGTGAGTTTTCTGACTCCCCTGGGTGCCCAAGGGAACCACCTACATGGATTGAACCTGAGCTCCTTTGCCCTTTACTTGAACCCTAAGTCAGAGGTAGAGAGAATAGACTAAAACAAAACACCACAAACTGAAACAAACAAATACAATAGAAACCACTTGTGGTTGCATCGATTTGGTCAAAGCTGATGAAGACTTGATTCATGATTCCACCTCAAGAGTTTTCCATATAATATCAAGCTCAGTGGTATTTACATGGAAAACAGCTGTAGCAGGAAAAAAACCTCCCTTTGTTTTGAATTCCTCAAAGCTCTACAGGCTCTTCAGGAGGCTCCTATTTTGTGTCACTTGATCAGATTATATTTTACTTATATGGAACTGTGGACAGGCACAGTGATAGTTGCTTTATACATACAATCTGTTAATCCTGTTCAAAAATCTGTGAGGTTACTGTTACCATCATTTTATAGAGGACGAAACTGAGATGTAGAAAGACTTGCCCAGGATTATAAAGCACTTAAGCTGTACAACGAGAATTGAAATATCTAGCTCTACTACCTAGATTCTTTATAATTATTATTTGAATACATGCTTTGTGGTCTTGTTTTCTGATTTCAAAAGTTTTGTTATTTTCAAAGGATTTTTTAAAACTCTATCCCGACATTTATTTTGAAAATTTCCAAACATACAAAAAGAATTTCAAGGTATAACATAATGAACATGCATATCCCTTCCAAGGAGATGAAGCAGTTGTTACCGTTTTGCCACATTTTCTCTCTTCCTCTTTATATACACACACAAATTTACTCTCTTTTTTTCCCTGAACCATTTGAATGTAAGTTGTGGAGATGATGACACTTTATCCCTAAATATTGTAGCATGCATTTCTCAGGAGGAAGGACATTCTTTCACACAATCCATAATAACATCGTTATCCTAGCTAAATAATAAATAAATAAAATTAAGTGACAGTAATTCCACAACACCATCTAATACCCAGTTCATATTAAAATCTCCTCAATTGATCCTGAAATGTCTTTTATGGCTGTAAAACCATTACACTGTATTCTCCTTTAGATTTTGACCTTCTGGGGGCTTCTGAGGAAACAAGGTCAAAGCCACACCATGGCCAGGTAGGATTACAGATTCCTACCTCTAGTTTCACTACCCTTAGAACAAGGGCCCTCTTCCTTTTCTTTCTCCTTCTTTCTCTCCTCTTCACTCTCCTTCTTCGTTTCTTTTTGGCTTCACTGCATTCAATTTTTGATAGCCTCTAAAATATCAAAATAACACTTATTCATGAAATACTACTTGAGATACTTTTTACGCCTGCACTTTAAAAAATATTATTTTCATGGTAAAAGTCACACATTCTAACTGAAGAAAATTTAGAAAATGTAAAGTAGAAATAAGTATTATTATAAAAATCTATTATATTCTCTCTACCTATACCTAATCACTTACGTATTTCCAGAGTTTTTTCTATGCACAGAATATTTTAAAACAAAGATTGTATGATAATATGCACGTACAATTTTGCACTCGCCTGTTTTTTCTACAAATTGTTGTAACAAACTTGTTTATAGCATAGCAGTCAAGAGTGCAGTTTTAGAGTTAGACTGTAGGGGTTTAAATCCTGATTTTGCCACCTACTACGTAGCTGTGTGACCCTAGATAATCCTGTATAACTCATCACCCAAACGGAAACACATATGGGAATGAAAGGGGGCACTCTTCATAATTAACCTAAGACATCAGACACAATGTGAGACTGTCCCAGAATTTATGGGTATCCTACCTTGGCAAGCTGCCCGATACTTAAGGCTCAGTTTCCTCACATACCAAAATATTGTGACACTCAAATGAAATAATGGAAAAAGAGCACAATAGATCAGCAAGTATGCAATAAATGTTGGCCATTATTATGGTCTTTTATAAACATCATCTTTCATGGCAGCGTGATACCCCACTTAGAAGTATCACAGGTCATGTCATATTCAGGGACATCTTCTCCCTCTGCTTTCCTACATTTCCCTAAATGATAAATGTAGCCACGGACCTTGGTCCCCATTGGTCCTCCCTGAGACTATTCTAATAGCCTTAGGGATGACTTTTGGTTTATCCCCATTTCACAGAGTACAAATCCTGAGGCTTCAAGATCATGCCTTCAGAAAGCAATGGAGTAGGCAGATGAGTCTGCTCTCTTTATCCCTAAGCTTATCACAATTGCTGCCTATTCAGAGTTTTGTAATGATGACAATTGCCTCAAAGAAAACCCTACAACAAGGAAGATCATCATGAACAACTCCTTTCAGAGAGTATCACAAAAGTTACTACTCCATACAAAGGTGGTCAGTCATAAGCAAGGCCAAAGCATAATAGGGCGAGAGATGGGTTGGTATTCAGGGTTCCCACGAATCTACTTCTCCCAGAAGAAGAAACCAATTCCCGAGCTCCAGAGAATGGAATCTGTGCTCACTGCCCAGACCTCTGAGATTAACCTCTTACACTTTTCACTCAACCCTCAATAACTCCCAAAGAAGTGGGGCTCATCATGAAACTAATAACAAATAAATAAAAAAGAAGTGGAGCTCATCACCTGTTGCTGGGTCCCTCCCCTGAATGAGACTTGCCAGTAAGACTTCTCTCCACTTTGGTTAAGGATATGTGGTTTGAAAACTACACACACACACACACACACACACACACACACACACACACAATACCTATACACACATATATAATATCCTGTGTGTACAAGTATACCGAATATCTACATCACTTATCTACATCTACACACAGTTGTTGTTTTTTTAAACCTTTCTTTCTACAACACATAAGCTCCTAGAGGACAGAGGTGGCACCATAATCATTTTATCTCCATTGCCTGAGACAAGACATGACACTGAATATCCTCAATAAATATTTGTCAAATAATGAATGCGTCAGTAAAAAAAGGAAGGAAAAGAACTCTGTCTGCGGGTGGTTGGCTCCCTTTAGGAGGATCTTCTAGCTGGTTGTGATCATGACGCTTTTAGTCAGTGAATGTTGTTCTGAAAACAAAACAGGATTCAGTGCCCTCTTTTCCCATCGGGATAAACTGTGTTCTACAAACGTCATTCCAAATACAGGACATGATGCATAACCAATACTAACACATGCCATTTGAAGCTTTAACAAGACAGTCCTCCTTCAAATTTATAACAGTCTATGTTTAAAAACCTGACAAAACCAAAATGTGTTCTCCATAAATTATAGTGGCACCATTCCTGCTGCTGAAGTGAAGGTTGTGTCAGCATTTCCATTATTCCGTGGATCGCTGTGTTTCAGAGCTTTAGTTCTTGGCTATAAAAATGCACCTTGGGTTTAAAACTGGCAAGAAACACCTCAGCCTTGGAACAAATTTGCCTCACCAAAATTTGAGAGCAAAACCTATTTGCTTATTTCCCCTTTTGCCAATGACTTCTGTGAAGAGAAAACATCCATGAATTTCATTTCCAATTTCATCTTTTTTTTTTTTAAGCTGGATAGTTTTAGAACTTTACTGAACAACGGCAAAGTCTTGTTTTTGGAGCTAAGGGAAGAAAAAGCATTTTGTAAGCCATGTTTTTAAAGGAAAGATATTGTTCTGAAATCAGCGGCCTCCCTCCTCTCCATTCTGATTTCATTAAGAAGAGTTAACAATGGTTTTATTTTGACATGGGCAAATCGGATGGCTACGGTTGGTGGTGAAATTTGATTATCTGATTAGGTTAATAACCTACCAACAACAGACCTTATTCTGTAGCTATTTGTTAGGTATAATTTCCCATTGGCTTCTGGAGAAATCATTTAGTATAACTGTTCATACACTTAATTAAATTTTTTTAGTTTAATTTAAGCATGTATTTATTTGTGGTCCCTTGGGCAAGTAACATTTTTCAATATGGTTCTTGATAGTGTTATCAGAATGCCAAGTTTTAGAAAGGGAGCTGCAACTATTAATTTAGTACAATAAAACATTTAAATTGCTTTAAGGTTCGGAGGCTCATCTGTATGAATGATAGCATCCCCTACAATCGGAAGGTACTTATCTCAAGTTTTATTGATTTTTCTTGAATTTTATATGTAGATGCATGTATCCCCGTATACTCCTACCTTAATTACATTGTTTGGGTTTTCTCAATAAGCCCTTGTGATATCCGATCACAAGGCAGAGTGGGAAGGGACATAACCCATCTGCAGCAGTCAGGGAGGGCTTCCCAGAGGAGGCAATACCGAGGCAGAACCCCAAAACATGGCTAGGAGTTAGCTAGGCTTGGAAAGGAAAAATGCATTTTAAGTGAATAAGACAGAAGATACTCTTAAATAAAAGGTCAAAAAGTGTCACAGAATAATTTATTTTCTGGGCTTAAGCAGCATACATTTTGGAGCGGGAAGGGATACTCAAATTAATGGTTTACTATGGAGCCACCAGAATTAATACTTTTTATTTTTTTAAATTAGGACTTCTGTGCTGCTGAGATCTTTGCAGAAGCAACGGTAGCAGGTGGCCTGGCCATGCAGGAATTCCTCCCTCTCAGCAGAGAATGTTGCTGCCACTCAAAGTCACCAGGGGCTGGAAGAGCTCCTGCTGAGACCCCCATCATCTAACAACACACATGCTCAGAACAGGGAAATGTGCATTTTCAGGGGAGGGAGAGACAAACCTTTTGTTTAGCTAATTGGCATGACAGAGTGTGGGATACACGAGCTCCTGGAAGAAGGTGTCAGGTGTCCAGGGCTCAAAATCATGAGCACAGGCAATTGATCAGAGGAAGGCCTCAGTGGCAGTTATTTTTATTGGGGAGGGTGTTAATATACATATTTTTGCATTTAAACAAATAATCAAAATTGTGCTAAACTGGAAAAAGAATTGCTAGTTTTAAGAGGGGATATATATATATATTATTGTTATTAGAGAAAGATCTCTAGATGTTCATATCAGTATAACTGCCATGTCCTCAGCACCACCTTCCAAAGTGTATCTCAGAACAAGTTCTCATGCCAAATTCTGGAGGGCTGAATCATGAGGGATAGTGGTAATCACCACTTGGGGACAGAGTGGGAACAGAGGCAACAGATGTAAAAAGTTTAGCAGGTGCCCTGCACATGGGACGGGAGTCAATGCGTGCTCTGTTCATTCTGAGCAGGACTGGTAAGGGCTGAGGCCTCAGGCTGTCCTGCCACTCCCCCACGAGAGGTGAGAGGGCCTGAGAACGGAGCCAGCTGCTTTCACTTGCTCCCAGCCTCACCGTCCCAGAGTGGCCAAGCCCACTTCTTGAAATAATCAGCTGCCAGGTCCCTGGGGCAGTGGGAAAGGGAGAGGCTTCCTGGCCCGGAATGTGTGGAGCTGTGCCACCAATCTGACCACCAGGAGGCAGGATCACATTATCTAACCCACTGGCAGTCTTGCCCAGGTGTCTGGGCAATTTGCAAAAAGAACCTGCTCTGGGTCCAAAAGTAACCCACCACACTGGTTCATCGAAGATAAACAAAATTGCTCTTGAATTTTGGCTCTGCTGTTTACTATCTGTGGGACCCTGGGAAAGTCACTAACCTTTGTGAGCCTCAGTTACCTCATCTATAAAATGGGGGCAGCGATATCTGCCCCTCAGTGTTGTTGTGAAGTTTAGACATGATATCAAGTAGGTCCTCGGTCCATAGCAGCTATTTTTATGTGTGAAATGGGTGGTCCGTTTACATGTCCCTAAATCCTCCCCACCCACGTACCACTTAGGCAGATAAAATCCAGTTTGGGCAGCTCAAGGGTAACTGAATTGGAAACTTGAACCCCTGTTAAGAAGCCCCCAGCTGCTCATTTTGGAACACGCTGAAAGAGGTGGAGGGAAGCAGCAGGGACTCAGCATGCCAACCATCCGGACAGGACCCTGCCTGAAGAATAGCAAACTCTGCCCTCCTTTGGAAAACTGAAGTGTGTCCTTAATCCTCTTTGTGAGAGAAAGCCAGAGAATTGCATCCAGATGAGAATGCCAGAGCCTTGTGTTCGCTGCTGAGCAGGTCCCTCAGGAGTGGAGGAGGGGTGTGGGGTGACTTTTAAAGGGAAAGACCCTGTGAGTATTGGTGGCCATTTGGCTGTTTCTCCCCCTTACATCAGCTGCCCGAGGCTGTCCACCCTGGCAGCTGCTACTCTGCTCTCTAACAAGTATTAGAGACTGAAGAGACCTCAAACCCAAAGGTGCCCACAGGTGAATTCTATTTGACCTGTGTTCAGACTTCCTTACAGGTGGGGGTCTGGACGGGGATTCAGAAGACAGCATCTGCCTCCCTTTGTCTTTCAAAACTATGATTGAATCTTAATGCCACAACCTAATTTGTCTCCCAGATCCCAAGTATAAAGAAATGAGAAGTACGTATAGTGTTTCACACTCTGTCTGGATAGGAGGTCTCCTAGAAAAAGAAGAGGATGGAAAACGACTGAACCTACGTACCCTATCGACCACAGGTATCAACATTTAAGAAATCCAGAGATTTCACAGAAAAACCCAGATTATCAGCTTTTCTTAAAAACTTGACCTGATAGCAATGGGCCTTCACTCTCATGTCACCAGTCTGCTGATGCTGTGCTTGGCTGAGCCGTAGGCAGGCATTTGCCCTCCAGTTCCCCACCAGCCCCACCTGCTTGGCTCCTGAAGGCAGTGGAGTTTGCAACCCCTGCCTTAGAGACTGGCCCCTGACTCTGGAGATTGCTTGGTCTGACCTCTTACCTTACAGATAAAGAAAGTGAGGCCCAGGCCGAGGGATTTGCTCTGGGTCCCATGGCTCATAAGTGGCAGAGTAGAGCCTGGAGCTCACCATCCTGAATCCCTGGTGCTCTCCTGTTTTCACCATGTTGTTCTGCCTTCACTTAATAGCCTATGTTGAGGAGACTGAGAGTGGAATCGAATGGATCTACTTTCCCCCTCAAGCTTGGCAGGACTAACCTCTGGGATGGCCACCCATGCTTTGGGATGGCCATACGTTATCCAATTGGTAGTCCTGAGTTTTCAAACAACAGTTAAATTATGTTCTTCATATTCTGTTTTAAAAGGCAGGGAAGAGTGTAACATATTCTCCACAAAACGATTAACATTTAATAAAAAGTTTTAATGCTATCGGGAAAATTAGGCTTTCCAGAATGATTCATTCCCTGAGGGTTTCAGATGGCCAAAGTTTGACTAAAATTGCTCATCTCTAGAGAGTGCCTTTAATTTACCCAAAGCATTTTCATGTGTAAAAGTGCATTGTGATCTTTTTAATTTTTTTTTTTTTTAATTTTACTGTTTAAGTCATGTAATTCTCTTTCAAGTGAAATCTTCCTGAAAACCAGAGCGTTCTGGGTGAAACTGGGCTGAAGGACTTGGGCATGCACTCCCTCTCCTCCCGACCCACCAATACCCACCCTGGAGGTCCTGCCACCCCACCAGGCCAAGGGTGACTGTCATCAGTCACAGAATCGTCAAGGTTGCTGGGTAACATGCAGATTCCTCAGCCTTCTACTGATCCACTGATTCAGAATATCTGAGTTGAGGCCTGGGAACCTGCATTTTAACAAGCCCCCACAGGTGATTTTTATACTCACTGAAGCTTGAACAGCTCCATCCTGGGGTTCTACCTAACACAGTTTGTAAATGTGTTCATTCTCTTTATGTTAGTTCCATGGCAGGTTGAGCAGGAATTGTCCCGATTTTACAGTTGACACTAGACTTGCCCAAGGTTGCACATTGAACCCCACATTTTTCCATCAAACCATCCTACACACATGTAGGGATAGAGTTGGGGTAAATACCTGTGGCCTTGTGAACCCAGGTCCACAGTCTATCAAAGGTGATAACTCTTCATGAGGCCACCATATTGTCTCCTTTTCCCCCTTCTCAGGGAAAGGGAGATGTGTCACATAATGGATAGGGCATATCAGTGAGATGGCCCCGGATTTGAAATCTGACCATTCTATTTAGTATCATGAGCCTTAGTTGCCAGGATTAGAAAGGATATATGCAAATGACCCTGCAGAATGGGCAACACCCAAGTACTTAGTAAAATAGGGGTGTTATTACTATTACTCTTATGGAGTGTCCTCTTGCAGAGAGGGGACCCGTATAGGCCATCACCTCTTGTACCTCTGTGGGTCAGAGCCTGGGTAAACGGACTGGTTGTCCCCAGCAGCATAAAGGCATAAAGACTCCCCAGGACACCCAGGGTCCTACATGGAACCACTAACCAGCACTCCCTGGTTCAGAGCACAGATTGTTAGGAGAAAGGGCCATCTCTGTGAACCAAAGGAGGATTAGTTCTCCTCCTTGATTTGGACCTCTGCCCTCCACCCACATCCCCCAGGAGATCTTTGTTTTGTTGATGGATCTTTTTCCTTGCAGCATCTTCTGCTAGAATCTCTGCTGTGCATGTTGAAATGGATTCTCTGATGATGGGAAGGGGTCTTGGGATGTATGACGTTTCTGCAGGGCCACAGACAGCAGAGTCCACGGGGCCCAAGCTTCATGCTGCCTTTCTACTCCCCCTCATCCCCTCTGAGACTGTGGTCCAGGAGAGAGGCCTGCCAGCCCCCAACCCCTGCCCTGCAGTCCCTAACGGGGTCACAACTGTAGCAGGAGCAGCCTCACTGCTGGGGGCGCAGCCCAGCAGGTTCTGCAGCCCATCACCGCTCTCCCTAACAGCTGCATTCCGCCTTGCAGAACCATGCAGGAGCCTTTCCGATGAACAGGTGTCCCTGTATGAGAGGCTTACCAGGTAGTAAGGCTGCTTCCCGTGGTGTGAGCCAGAGGACAGGGTCTGCATCTGAGACCTGCCCAGAAGGCCTCTAAGAGAATGGTGCTCAGAGCATGGGCCACTCCCTGGTTTAAGAGACAGCATTTGGGCCATTGGGAATCTGAAAGAAAAGCTACCTCCTGGGGAAGGAAGGGCATCTGGTTGTGAGTTAGAGAGGGCCTGACAAGAAAGAGAAGAGGAGTGAGGGAGATGATGCTGAGTGTCCCCTTGTCCACTGTGCTGGGGATGGGGTCATCGCTGTCGCAGGAAGCTGATGAGGCACTTCCTCCCTGCCTGTCTGGAGGAGTGGCACTGGTCACCTCTCCAGCCCCCGACCCCCACATGAACCCACTACTCCCCTCATCAAATCGCCTATATGCCTCCTCTTTGCACA
Source organism: Rhinolophus sinicus (assembly GCF_036562045.2). NCBI lineage: Eukaryota > Metazoa > Chordata > Mammalia > Chiroptera > Rhinolophidae > Rhinolophus > Rhinolophus sinicus. Next base: position 30,565,327 of record NC_133756.1, read on the forward strand.
CGCTGTCACTTCTACCTTCTCTTTCCTTGAGAACTTAACCCCTCGGGGAGGTGAAACCCCCTCTTCTCCCTTCTCCAGCCTGGTACTCTTCCAAGTTATAACCTGTTTACATTGTTTTGTAACTCTTTTTGTGTGTGTCGATCACCCTAGACTGGATTCTTGCCTTATTAGTTCAGTATTTCCAATGTCCACTACAGAACTTGGCACACAGTAGGAGCTAAAAAATGTTTGATAAATTGATGGGTGGATGGGAAGAAATAAGCATTTTACAAACATTTACTGAGCATCCCTGTGCCTCTGTCAAGTGCAGGGAGTGAATTCAGAAGTGCACAGAGCACACAAGAACTTGCTGCTGTGAACACCCCTGAGCACAGAGGGCATAGATGAGAACTGGGGCAGGTGCTAGGAAGGAAAACAGTGGGAGGTTTTCAGAGTCAAGAATGGGGGACCTGCTAGCAGCCAGTGGCTTAGAAAGACATTGGGAGGGCCAGAAGGACCAAGTGTAAGAGGTGGGAAAGGAGGCTGAGGGCAAGAGCTGGACCTCCCGAAGGAACCAAGAGGACAGATGGGGCATGAGCGAGGGAGAGGGACACGGAAGGGCCAGAAAGGCCAAAAGGAGCCAGATCATTGGGGCCTTTTAGGAGTTTGCCAAGGTGTGGCTGACACCTGTTGTCCTGCAATAGTTATTAACAGCTGCCCTTTCACCCTTAGATGTCTCTTAGAGTTTGGATGATAAATTATAAAGTCACCTTGCTTGTAGGCCACATGCAGAGGTTTATATACATCCTGAGCTTAATAGAAAGCGAATGAGTTCTAAGCAGGGAAGGATAACATTCCTTAACTGAATGAACAAGGATTGGAAAAGCTTTCATAACAGAAGACCAAACAAGCAAACAAATAAACAAAACAAATGTAAGAAGATGAGACAGAAGGCAAATTTGGGCAGGTTCGTAGCTGGGAGGGGCCAGACCCGAGCAAATGTCCCAGAAGTCTCAATGACGTGATGTTGCCAGATGCCTTCTTGAAACAAATAACTAAATAAATTCTAGAAAAGAATGAAATAGGCATTCTTAAACTGAACAGGAAGTAGGAACGATTAGCCCTCACTTTTTATTTGTCTTTGTGGATCGCAGCTGGGCTTCAAATCAACCTTATTCATTGAATATATGCTCTGGGTTAGGTATTGTGGGAAAGAGAAGCAAGTACAAAGCCAAGACCTGATGAAATAAATACATAGACGGAAATAATGTGTATACAATATTACACACATTATTAAATAATATAACATTATACATTATTATTGAAAAGTTGCACAGTAATACAAATGGTGCGCATATTATTATTCATAACACTATACATGTTATAGAAATGGAAATAATCATATAAATGTGTGAGAACATGAAACAAATAAGAGGGCTAAAGGAGAGACGGAGAGGCTGGTACCACCCTGATGTCTGATATAAACACTATGTGTGCTGTAGGAATAGAGAAGATGAGGGGGGCAGGAGAGTGATTTTGAGGCGTTGGGATAAAAGTTTAACTTGAAGGAAGGATGGGTGGGGTGGAGGGCAGTAAGAATTCCCGAGGAAAGCCACGGTGTGACTTAAAGCTCCCAGGCTGCAAACGATCATGGTTTTGGCCTAGCAAACCTCAAATGGGTTAAATGACTTGCTAGTAAGTAGCCGTCCCAGGATTTGTATCCAGTTTAGTCTGGCCCAGAAACTAAACTGACCCAGCTAAACTCTGATTAGGATGGCAGTTTATTAGAATTATTCCTAGTTATTTAAAATGATTACATTTTCTTTTAAACAAATCAAGATGCTTTTCTTAGTGGTGGTGTTCGCTTTGTGTGCTACTTGGAAAATCCAATCTTGAAAGCCTGTATCTGTGGAAATGCCTAGTTCTTTGATGTTAGAAAGGCATGGATTTAAATCTTCACTCTTTAGTTCTATAATCTCTGGTAAGCTACTCAGCCCCTTTGCTCCTCAGTCTTTTAACCTATAAAATGGGTGTAATAATACCCACCTTGTTGGATCATAGGCAGGATTTGAGGTAATGATTACAGAGTCCTTGGAATGTAGGAGGGTCTCCATCAGTAGCAGCTATGGTTACTATCAGCGGGACCTAGATTATTTCTGCAAAGTCACTGGTGAATCCCTCCTCTTTTTTTGAAGAGCCACATTTGTCCCACAATTTGTGGTTGTCACTATCTGTGAGGCAGACTGCAGAGGAGACTGGCCACTCAGCCCAGCTTCTCTGTTACAACATCCTCTCTCCTCCCAACACAACTGGCTGCTTGAGCCAGAGGCAGGCAAGACCCTCATCTTCCACATTTGTCATCAGACTTGATGGATATAGTATTCCCAAGTTAATGCCATAAATGCTGTTTGGAAATTACAAGCCCATGCTGCTGGTGGTCCAGCCAAAAAAAGAATTAATTTATAATCATGAATATAAATTTCATAGATAGTATTATTGTCATTCAGGCTTTGAGTTATGGTACATATGGGGAGTGGCTTGTGGAACAGAAAACCATGTCGCTATAACTCAGGGTAATTCCAATGACAATAGTTATATCTATCACTTTGTTATAAATCAATCGATATCCTGTATTAAGTGAACAGGCCTCACCTCCCCACCCACACAGGGGGGAGTGTCGGGGGTGGGGGGGCTCGGAGCTTTATTTAAGGCATTGCCGGCCCTGCTGACGCATGCCGATGGGAAGGCAGAAAGAGACGCTTTGGAAATTCTTACATGAACTCCAAACACCTTGGCCCACTAGACAATGTGACTTGATCTATTCGCATTTTGAAAAGGGAATGACATACCCAAGCCTTTAAAGCTATGTCTTTTGATTGCATTTTGTCTAAAAGAACTAAGTTTTCAGAACTGGGAATTACTTTCTAATTGCAGGCAGGACTCTCACTGAAACAGCATCAATCCCGGAAGAGCTGGTGTGCATTTATTTGAAGTCCTCTCTAAATGCCATGAATCAGGCAGTATATCTTTCTTGTTAATCTCTATTGGTTCCCTCCCAAAGGCAATTGACCCTGGGGAAAGGTAAAACTGAAAGAATCTCAGTACCACTGAGCTAGCATATAACTGGCATTGAAAGTGCACTGCTGGGGAGAAGAATGCCGAAATATCACAGGGAGCAGTAGCTTGAGGAGAAAAGAAGATAGTTTGAAGTCAGTGGAAAGTAATTTTGCCAAGTGCAGAGTTATCTAGTTAACCTATTGTTCAACATAATGAAAAAGCAGGGCTATTCTGGAGTGTGTTACAGTATGTAGTTTGTCAATTACCCAATCAGGGGGCATTGTTCATTCAGCCAGGATTGAGGGTATTACCCATACTATTTTATTACTATTAAGCCTCAACTTGGCATATTTTTATATAGACTATAGGGTGTTTAATAGCCATGCAAAACTAGGACTTTCTGCATCCTTTCTGGCCTAAGTCCATTGTCAGTGGGCTACATTAGTTTTTGTCCCTGCAATTAGGGTGTTACAATATACAGTATTTTGACTTAAAAATTGATGGAAAAGTAGGAGGTGTAAGAATTGTGATAGTCCCTCAACTTTAAAAAAGGTAGAAACACGTGAGTAAGGTATAAGAAAAACAGCATAGGAGGCCAGGATAGCTGCCTACCAAAAATCTGGACAGCACCTCACAATCTGTGGGGAAAAACATCTGCATTTTCAGTTTTCTGTATACACCCTAAAATCTCCTTCACCCCCAAGGTATCCCTGCATTTAATAGAATTAGCAGTGGATTTGAAAAGCCTTTCAGGAAAAGCTGTGTTAAATTGTGCTAGCGTAAAAGCAACTTAACATCATAGTTCTTTTAAAATGTAATTTAAAACTTTATTTTTAATATAGGACGTTCTTATTAAGGTTGGTCAATGATCTCATTTACAAATATCATTCCACAGCATACGGAATGTACAACTGGTGTTAATTATTGGAAGTCCTACAAACTGCTATACATTTAGAAATGCACATATTCTGAATTCTTGTCTTTTGAGGAAGATAGTACAAATTTCCATAATAAAGCGTTTCTTCCCTTGTGCCTGTGGTAGGCTGTTCAGTGGTGTCAAATATTTTTTGACTTTGATAAAAATGTACTGAGGGTCAAGATCATTTCTTAGTAGTTCACACTTCTATTTAATAACCTGTTTCCATGTCAAAAGATACCCTCCCCCACCCCCTAGCCCCCATCCTATTGCAGTTCCAGGAGGCATTATGCACTGCCATGCTGTCTCTGGATGCTCATCAGCCATGTCCATGTTATTCCATATTCGGTCCATTCCAGAGAAAGGCTAAAGGAGACAGAGGGTACAGATCTTGTTAGGTGCAGCCTCTGACACTATCACTATCAATTGTCTTTTGCTGAGGCTGATCATCACCTCAATTATCTAGTGTCCAGCCTACCTGATAGGTTTTTGCAAACTATAACTCTTCTGTCGATGAGCATGGAATAATGACAGCCACGGGCAAATGGACAGAATACAAAAGAGATAAACCAAGAAGTAAAATACATAAGTCTATCTCTGTACGTAGACATACAATATGCTTTCGGTAGGTACCAAGTGATTCAACATAATATATAACCAGTGGCTTCTTTGCAGGCTTATTGAGATTATGCTAATATGCTAAGTAAATGAGAGAGCTGTTGGCTTAAATTATTTTTCCCTGCTTATCATTTCAATGAAAAAATACTAAATATTAAAAAATATTGTGATGTGCCAAATGAACATAAATATATAGAATTTTTCCTCAAATCATTGCATTTGTAATTTATAGTAAAAATAATTTTAAACTTAAATAGGGATCCTTTGCTTAGGGGAAGATATATTTTTCTAAATGATTCCAATTGAAATTCAATTTCAAATTGAAATCATGAATCAAAGAGAAAAGGAAAATACACTGTTAAAGTATACTCAGGAATCACAGCAGTACATATTTTTAGCCATACACAGTTTCACACAACAGGAGAAAATAGATTTTAGTACAATATTAATTGAAGTTTTGCCAGTGTGTGGTTCAGGAGGTTAATTTGAAAAGAATACATTACCAATATATTTATAGTATTTAAATAAATTAAAATTACACTTCACACATCAATAACGCAACTGTTAAATAATATTTTTATTCTATGTAAATCCCGTCCATTCATCTCAGTTGTATAATAAATGACCGTAATTACGAAGCTTCATAGGGAGGAAGGTCATTGGAAATCCTGTAATTCCTCATTGGTGTAAAGAGAGAAAACAGAACTGTTTTTGATGAATGTATTCAACCTTTTGCATACTTTGGTACTTTGGACCATGCATTAAAATGCAGTCAGAAATTAAGTTCTTCACTTCCACGGCATTTTTAATCTGCTGTGTTGAGGGTTTTTTCTTTTCTTTTCTTTTTTTTTTTTAACTAAAGCCCTCTTGAAGTGCTTCCTTGGCTATTTCTTTTTTACTTTTGGCCGCAGATGTGTGTGTGTGTGTACACACACACACACACACACACACACACACACACACACGTTTATACCAAAGAGCATGCCTGCCAAATTCAGACTGTCCTATGTCCCATAAATCCAGCTAGGAAATATTTTCTGTAGAAATAATTTCCTTAATTTTCAATGCTTCATTTTACTTCTGAGGGGAAACATGATCTTCAGATTCCCCTCAAATAGTGGCGTTCTAAACGTGAGCTAGAGTTCTCAACCCCGTTTCTAGATGAGCTCTTCCCTCAGCAGGTCTCTATTGTCAGGTCACCAGGGAAGGCATTTAGTACATTTTTTCCCCTTGAAGAATCTTTAGCTATAACCTGGAAGATCTTTAGTTTGAACCTGGTTCCCATTCTCCTTTAATGCTAGGATGAACCCTGTTTTTCCTGGAGGGACTGAAAACGCATAGACGTGGATGTGAATGTTAAAAGTAATGGACCAGTGACAAATAAATTACAGAGAAGGTAACAAATTAAGACATTACAAAGATAGCTATGGTTTAAATTATCTGTATCCCCTGCTTCCTTCTAACCCGAGAGACTGGTGCATTTTCTGTCCTTTCCAAGAGCAGACAAGATGTGGGTTTTGCATATGGAAATAACAAATGACTGCTAATTCCTAATGAGAAAAGTATCAAAGTGAGCAGGATTCCCTATGTGTGCCATAAGGGCTTGTAATTGAAAGGTCTTCGGGAAAAAGGGTTCCAAGCAGAGGGAATTCCTTTTAATGAAGCTTGGATTTAGTCCCATTATTCTAATAAAGTGTAATCAATTGGTGCCGACAATCTTAAGGTCTAGTTCAGCCTCTGATTAGATCTTGGTTGTTTTTAAGGCGACAGGCATGAAGAAGGGAAACACGAGTTAATAGGCTTTTGGGTCAGTGATCCACCCTTCCTGAAGCAACTTGGGAGTTTTGAAGGAGGCCAATTTGGAAGCTGTCTTAGCATAAATCTAAAACAAGGCTTTGGCTGTCCAGGGGGAACCAGGCCCTCAGCATTCCCTAAGAATGCTTCCAGCCGATTTTACTCTTAATCCAATTTACTCAGCCGAATAAGTCCCACTGCTTCAGCTTGCCAACAAATTAAAATCCAGCTTCATAAAAACACCTTGAGTTTGGAAGGTATTGGCTGGCCCACTAGACTTGAAACTTCATTTATTCTGGCTAACTTCTCAATTATCTTCCCAGCAGTGGAGATGTGTAAAAGTGCAAAAATCAATAGGGTTCTATTCCCATTCTATTGGAAAGGGAAAAATTAATGAGATAGGACACTCTCTTAATCAGAAATAAATGTTTTAATTCAGATAATGACATAGTTTTCCCTCGCTGAAGGATGACAAATGCTGGGCTGTGCCCCCAGCAGAAGCAGTTTCAATTTTATTGTAAATATAAAAGGTATTGATCGGTGAGATGTACAAACCCCATTGCTTACAAAAGCCATTCAGGGGGACTGGGAAAACTATTAAGCACTGGGTCAGAAATCAATAAACAACACTGAAATGTAGCAGAGGTCGCCCTAGGCTTTGTGGCATCTTTGAAAGCCAAGTGGCAGGACTAGTGACAGAAATGTCTCTTGTGGAGCAATGTTGGGGATGAAGAGGGTCAGATGTTTAATCTCTTCTGTGGTTTGACAGGTCCTGGGAACAGAACGAACGCAGTCTTTCATGGCTGTCTTTGATTTAAATACATGCTGATTCATCCGCTTGCTGACAACTGTATTTAGTGGCTTTGGAGCGCCTACATACATTGGCAGGGAAGAGGTCAGGGTATATTTTGGAGGCAGAGTGGGTTGTGTTTATGCAAATGGCCACACCTTGACTCACCCTCTCTCTTCTCAGGAAACAAACACACGCCAACACTTCTTTTAAACACACCAATAGATGGGAGTACAGTCTACCATACCGAACCTCATATTAGAGTAATTACAGGGCAAAGGATAGAGCATGAAGCATTTTTTTTGAAACAGCTGACTAAATGTAATATTTCTTCTTTTGGGTTTTTAATTTTAATACTTGCTTTAAATTCAAATGTAGTTTAGACTTCCTTTTCTGAAGTCCTTTATCATGGGTTAATATATTCAACGGTCTTCAGAACACCCTCCTTTCACACATGTTATTTGGGGGCAAAGAGATTACAATTTATCAGTATCTTCCTCCCAATTTGCCTCTGCTGCTTCCCCCTCCCCCCAGGCACTTTTGAAGCTAGAAGATCAACTCAGATTACAGATCATCTTTACATTTTGAATGGTATTGGGTTGACTCTTTAAATGGCATCCCCACAGTCATGGAACTAAAACACACATTTTTGTGCTGAAAATGCTAGCCAAGAAAAAAATCCAGAGTGGAGAAAAATTACATAAGGGAAGACATCCTATGCATGTAGGTGGAATCCCATTTTTGTAATAAGACATTGATGTGAGAGGTTTAAAGCTGAGTATTAAAACTTTTAACAACATCATTTCAGAAGCAGAGACAAAGCCTTCCCTCCCCAAAAACGCCAGAGCTGCGCCTCATGTTACTGGAGGCTGCTCCCCTCTTGACACAAGTATGATTATGAGATTGGTGAGGGTCAGGCTGCCCATCAGTAGGTGAAGCGTTCAGCTGCTGAGGATTTGAGTTTCATCTCACCTCAGATATTATGTCAGCTTCATGTCATTTTCATCCACGAGAATGATTTGAGAGCTCTCCTTGTCCCTTGTTATTGCGGTCACTTGACCTCAGATGTAACTTCTGTCGAATACCATCATTTTAACAAAGTCTAGGAGTTGTACATCCCTAGCTGGAGCTGACCTTTCCAGCCTGCCGCTCCCCAATTGGTTCTGACGGCGGATCTGACTGCCCCCTCCATTCCCAACAAATGAATGTTAAGGCCTCAATGAATTGGTTCACATTGGAAGTTATAGTTTTTCATTGCCATGAGCATTTTTAAAATCAGATCCTCCCCCCCACCCCCTTTGTATTTGGCCTGTACTACTGGTATTTTTCTTTTTGCATTTGGATGCTCAAACACAGAAAACTGCTTTCTGCTTAAAAACAATATTCTGGCCTCCAAATGGTAATTCCACATTTGTCACCTAAAACAGAGATGACACACCTTGAGTTCTTGCCTGGAATACGTGTTTCCTAGCTCCTCCCAATTCCTTGCCTTCTTGCACCTTGTTTTACTTTCTTTGAGCATTTTTAACTTATCCTTAAATTTACAAGAAGAAGTAAAGTAATTAGGTCATCATGATTTTAAAAAGCTCTCAACTAGAACGCATGTCCTTATTTCTGGGCTGCTAATAAACTCATGGACTCACAGGAAAAGGGAGTTTCATTCCTACACCCTGTTTGATAGAAGAAGCAGCTGGCTTGAGAGACTTTAGGGAACGTATCCCAGTTTACACAGCAAGTATGAGCAACAGAAAGGGACTCAGGACTTTTGCTTTCCAAGTTATTTCCCCTTCGCTGACTGTTGTGGCCGCACCCAACACCAGTGCCATCTGTGCCCGAAGCTTAAGGACCTTCTCCCTCTTATCACACTATGTTAGCATATTAAAAGTACTTGGCACAGTGTGGGGCATCTAGAATACGGTGGGCTAACTTTGTTTATAAACGGCCAGACAGTAAATATTTTAGGCTTTGTGGGCTACATGTGGTCCCTGTTATGTATTCTCTCTCTCTCTCTCTCTTTGTATGTGTGTGTGTACAACCCTTTAAATACGTTAAAAAATATGTTAGATTTGTAGTTTCCAGGCTGTACAAAAACAGGCTGCAGGTGGATTTGGTTTGTGGGCCAGAGTTTTCTGACTAATTCCTGGAACTAGGAGGTGCCCAATATATGTGGGTTGGTTTTAAGATCAATGCAGACAGTAACTGTTCACTTTAGGATCAAACAAGATGGTGTTAGTGAAAGTGCTCCGTATACCATAGTGCTTGATAAATGTTAGTAATTATCGCCTCCTGGGAGCTTAGCCCAATTGTAGAATGAAAGCATGAGCCAATGAACCACTGGTCCCATATTTGAAATATGTTCTCACCTGAACAACAGTGTTACCTAAACCATAGTTTCTCGTTTTCTTAATGAGCCACATGGAATTACTGATATTAGACTATTTTGACATAGGAAACTAGAATATTAATGGTTTAACCGAATATCATGTCTTCCCAGCCCACCCAAACAGGTTTATATGTAAATCTCAGGTTAAGAATCCCTGCTTTGAGTGAGGGGATATTATTGATTGTTTTTACATCCCAGGAAATGGCATGAAGAAGCCAAGTACATTTCCCTAGCTAATGGGGTCAGCTAAGATTGGGACCCGAGGGCCTTGTCACTTGCTCACCTTCTATCCCACGGGTAAACTAGAGTCTGGAGGTTCCCGGGGCCACTCCTGCAGCCTCCCACCCCAACCCCGTGTGACTTCCCTGCTCCACCATCAGTGTCTAGCTTTTGGTAGGTGTCTACAGTAGGCTTGAATGCTGCACTGTGGAGGCAGGAATATGGGGAAGGAATGGAATGGTGACATGTAGGAAATCAGGGCAGAGTATGAGCACGGGGTCTTTGAACATAGCAGGCCTACTGTCATTTTAATGGTATGACTTCCTAATCTCTATGACCTGGAAGAGGCCCCAGGTTGGCCCAACAGCTGACTGAGATTTTTATCACCCCCTCAATCAGATTGTTTCAATGGACTTCCTCAGGTGACAGGTGTCATCTCAAAGGCCAAATCCCTAAGGTTTTAGGGATCATTCCTCTAAGACTTTGGGAAGATTTTCTAGACGCTACCATTTGGCAGGACTCAAAAATTCTTTAAAGAGTCATCATTCAATTCATGTTTTTTAGACAGCTACTAGGTGCTAGGCACTCTTCAATCCAAATTAGTATTACACAAATTCTTCACCACAAGCAAGCTTTAACACAAGTGACAAAACACAAAAATTCCTGTTGGGGCTTCCATCCTAGTAGAAGGACCCAGAGAGGGAACAAATAAACAGGACAAACATAGTGGATGAAATGATGATTAATTCTCTAGCGATAAGTTAAGCATGAAAGGGGGCAAAGAGTGAGTTAGAAGAGGCGGCTGTAATCAAGTGACACTTGAGCAAAACTCTAGAGGAGGAGGGGAGGGGAGCCATGTAGGTACGTGGGAGGGCACAGCACAGTGGTGGGTGCGCCAGTGTATGAGGTGTGTGGGGGGTGGCAAGCAGGCTGGGGTGTCAGGAGCACAGTGAGTGAGGGAGACACTGGAGGGGAATCCGAGGTCAGGTCTTACAGGTGATTTTCTCAGCCTCCTCTGTGATGTCAGAGTGAGTGTGCACTGTAATCTGTACCACACAATTTGGAAAGCAGTTTACAGCTTCCTGAACCTCTCTTTTGTAGTTTCGTGGGTCTTGCTGTCCCCTCTTCTCAGTGAGGCTGTGAGCAGCTTGAGAGCAGGGGCAACATCTTAGGCTTTTTGTACAGTGAAGGAAAACACCGATGTGGCTTTTCATAAATCCTGCCAATTGATATGATTAAGAAATTGTGTGTGCGTTGGGGAAAGACAGTGGAGACATAATCTTCTCTGGAACCAAGAAAATAAGACTACATTAACTTTCAATTCAACTTCCACTTCTGCGGGAGGTGCTGTGTCCCACGTGTCTGACCCAACTTATCATATGGAAAGCCTCACCTAAGAGGGTGTTCGCTCATTTGTGGAGGAAGTTTGATAGAAAGAGGACCGGCTTTGGATTCAGCAACTTGGGTTTGCATCCCAGCTCCCTAACCATCTAGTTGTTCTATCTTGGAAAAAATGACTTAACTTCCTTCAGCCTCCACTTCCTCATCTGTAAAATGGGTACCTACCTCTAATGGACGTTGTGAGAATTAAAAAGATAATGTATATAAGGCAGTGCCTGGTACATTGTAGGTACTTAATAAATCACAGGATTGCTGTTGGAACAATGAAAAACAGAAGCCATATAAAGTTTTAAAAATTAATTTGGATATTATTTTTGTTCCTTGACACTTGATCTTCTTAAGAAGAGAAATCAGATATTAGTATTAGCCATCTAGAAATTTCTTTAAGTGGATTTCTGGAAGCCAGCTGGGAAGGGTGGGGTGAAGCATTTGAAGCAGAGGATTGGCCTGGGTAAAGCACAGTTTACAAAAGCTGGGTGGACTTGGACTACCTCTCGCGGATGACTAAGGTCAGGGCTGAGTCTGGAGGAGTGGCTAGTGGCTACACGGTGAAGGGCCTCGAAAAGGCGGGATCCCTGCTGAAAAGGCGGGATCCTACCCAGAAGGCAATGGGAGATATGGAAGGAGTGTGGTAGTTACCTGCATTTATGACTTTCCCACCAACTTCTCTTTCTTGTTTTTATATCATGCAGTAATAAACTATTTAACGTCATCACACTTTTATAGTAGGTCTGGGAACACACATATGATATTGACTGTTATTAAAATGGGGAGGATTCAGACAAAAGCAACAACATAATCTTGCTATTCCTTTTTTGATATACAGTTATATTTTAAATTTTATGGCATCATAAAATAGAAGGCTAGAGATGAAAAGGGATTTAGGCAATACTCGCTCTCCAACACCATTAGTTTCTAATGAGGACACTGAGGCCTAAGAATTTCACCTTGCCCAAGGTGAATTCACAGCCCAAGGACACAACAGAAAGCTGTGCCGGTTGCTCTTTATCACGGACTTGTTTTGTTCCAGGCCTTGTGTTGGGAGCTGCATCCACATTGTCCTTCACACTTGGCAACAACCTGCATGAAAGGGATCCCATCACCCACTATACAGATAAGTAAACCAAGGTGCAGATACCACAAGAGCACACAGCTAATTCAGTGGTGATTCTAATTCACTTTTGTCTGGATCCAAAGTCTGAGCTCTTAGCACCATCCCATATGGCAAGAGCTGGGAGTAGGACCTAAGCCAGGGGTCCTTCCTCCCGGCCCCACTTGGCACCTGTCAAGGTTCTCTAAAGTCATTTCCTGATTTAAGCCAGATGAACCCTGAATTGGATACATCGTGTTGATCCACAAGGAACTGGTTTTATCGTCTTCACCTTTGGTGAGAGGTTGATGCTACAAGTTGCTACTAAGGAACAGTCCTGTGCAGAATGCATTGTTTGTGTAGAGATTTTACTGGCGTGTTCTTTATTTCATCACAGAGTGCTCTCATTATGAGGAAGCCTGGGAGAAATTCCTGTCTGGTCTCAGGTCAGCAATAATGGAGCTTTTCCTAAGTGTTTGACCTGTGAGCACGCTGTCTGTCTGGTGGATGCCGTAAATTGTATGACTGGTCAGGTTTCCCGTTTTGCACTGGTTGTTAGAACACACAGATCCAAATGTGAACATACCTATAGTGAGTACTATATAGGGCTTCGTGGTATGCATTGCTGTGATACAGGCTCAGTTTTAGATTCCACATCCTACATCCTACTTCTTTTTTTGTCATCTATTTATATTTTATTTTTCCCTGACCTAATTTACATTATCTTACAAGGAACCTTGAATTGTTTTCAGAATAAGGTGAGGTATACATAACTACATACACAGAAAATTTACTTCCATGTTCAATATCCAAACCTTCTCATGAAACCCAGTAGTAGACACAACTTGCATAATATTCCTCTCAGCCCTGGCATTAGGAGGAAGAAACTTAGAAGTTATAAATACCTTACACAGAGCAATCACCCTGGGAACACTGCAGAGCCCAGGTGGGGACATCCAGGAGATGGAACGGTTCCCTACTGTCCCGTCCAAATGAACTAGGATGCTGTATCCATCCTACCTAATTAAAGAGTGCTTGAAAGCAGGGCCCTTTTCTTGATTTACAAACCCTCCTCATCATCATTTATAGTGCACTGATATGTGAAGGCAGGAAGGAGAGACACTTAAGGGAAGATGGGTATTTCCTTATATGACATTGGTGGGGGCAAGTGTCACCTTCAGACAAGCACCTCTGCTCAGATGGCTTGTTAAGAGTACGGCAGCAGCGGATGGAACACGCTGTACTTATTGACAAGGCACTGAGCTATTATCCATATCGGTACAGGAATTCAAGGACGAGACACAGCACCACATCTTCAACACTTGTTAAAATACAGTTCTGCTGGTGGTTTCAATGCATATGATACTACAAAAATGCAATTTCATTCACACATTCGTTTATGTATTCATCCATCATTCATTCATTCATTGACAAATATCTCCTAATTGAGCACTTTACTGGACTCTGGAGATATAAGAGTGAGCAAAATCGACATGGCCCCTGTCCTCATGCAAGATATCTGGGGTAGATACAGGAGATGTGGTTATCTGAAAGAAAAAACATTCTAGAAACATAAAAGAGAAAAATATAATCCTGGTTTTTTAAAAAGGAAAGGGTTAAAAATTTTGAAATCCAGTTGCCCTGTCTTCCATTGGCTTGAAGATTCTTTTTTGAGAGAGAGAGAGAGAGAGAGAGAGAGAGAGAGAGAGAGAGAGAGAGAAGAAAGAAACTGACTTTTTTCCATAGATGTCTAATGCTCCTTAGTTGAGTGGGATAAAAAAGGTCAGCCTTTTATCTTTTAATGTCATTTCTAGATCATTGACGTGTCATTCTCTCACCAATATTTAAAGTCTTTGGTAATTGGTCTCTGTCACTCTTGGCAACGGACCTCTAGAATTCATTGGCTTTATAGAAGTCATACTGTTCCATCCCATTCTATCCATCCTCCTTGAAGAAGCCAGTCCTTAAGATCGACCATGACAACTATTAACAGTATCATGATTCCCCCCAAAAACGTGAACTTTTTTATCTTCCTCTGCACCCTACATCCGCATGTGTGCCATTTATGGGCAAAGCCATACTCAGGGACACTGCACCTCTGCTCTCCTTCAAGTGGACTCCTATTTCTAATGACAACCTCCTTATCTGTTCGAGTGAGCTGAATGGTGGCTCCCTAAAAAATATGCACCTCGATCGTGTGAATGCAAGCCTATTAAGGAAAAGAATCTTTGCAGATGCAATCAATTTAAAGATCTCGAAATGAGATCATCCTAAATTATCTGGGTGCAACCTAAATTCAATGACAAGTGTTCTTAATAAGAGAAAGGTGGAGAGAGATTTGGGACACACAGAGGAGAAGGCCACGTGAAGACAGAGGTACAGATTAGAGTGATGCAGCCACAAGTCAAGAAATGCCTGGACCACCAAAAGGTGGAAGAGTCAGGGAAAGGTTAACCTCTAGAGCCTTTGGAAGGAGCACAACTCTATAAATGCCTCGATTTCTGACCAACAGAATAAGTATCTGCTGTTTTAAGCCACCAAGTGTGTAGTCATTTGTTGAGGCAGCTCTAGGAAAGGAGTCCACCTGTCATTTCCCCGACTCCTAAACCTCACTTAAACCAGAACTTTCAGAACTCTTTCTTCACCTAGTTCATTCCATTGACTCTGCATCCATCCCCATTTCAGCCCTTCTTCTCCCACGCAGACACCTAACCTGGCGCACACGCCACATTCTCATTCATGCTTCAGTCAGGTGTCAACCCCAAACCCAGGTCACCACCCCTCCTTGTCTCCCTCTGTTCTTGCTGTCCTGCTAGAGAAACAAAGAACGATGAAGATTTGGCCCCAAACATTCACAGTGTCAAAGTTCAACTTGTTGCTCAGGATTAAAACTATCCCCCCTTCATCTACTCCAGTCGGAAGCTCCCTGATTAAATCTTATATGAGAAGACTGAGCACACCTGCTGCAGGTTCTAGCAAATTCCCATACCCCACATCAAAACATCTCCCGTGCTTAGCTTCATTCTCAGAGGAGTTTTCTCTCAGTTGAAAAGAACCATTTGCTTGACCCTGATCGCCCATTTTCCACTATTTTGAATATCTCTCCTTTTTTCACATAGAATTTCTCAGGTGAGCAATTTATGCAAACTACCTTTGTTTTTATCTTTACTTGCAGCTTGAAAAACTGCCTACAACCTGGCTTTTTTTCTTTACTGGTAGCTCTCTCTGATTTGTTGCTGAAGAAAATTTACCTTCTCTTATCCTAATTTTTTTTTTTTAATTTTTCAAGTAATACTAGTGTTTTACTCTCGCTCAACGACTTCTTGGAAATGGATTGCTCTATTCTGAACTGTGTTTCTTCTCTCCCACTTCTCTGACTACTCCCTTTCCTTTGTTTCATTTAATAAAAATACACACACACACACACATGTGTGCACGCACAGTAGTAGTTTGGTGCCACAAAGTAATTTTGAATAAATAACAATATTATTACTACTCTTATGATTATTTACAATTGTAATATTTTGCTTAGTGAGAAATTTCTTTTAGAAATCAGTGTTAGAAATAGCTTCAGTTCTCTTGAAGAGCTGCTGCTTCTTACAGTCATACAAACTATATCAAGATTTCTCTGGCTGCCAGGAAGCTCAAAATCAAACTTGAAGTTTAATCATAGCAGCTATGGAGACATTACTGGTTTTTAAAATATATTTGATTTCTCCTTTTTCTATTCCTGTTTCCTACTTCCATTTCTAGCTTTTTAGTTCACTCTTATTATAAACTGTCTCAAATCACTTCTCTTTAAATCATAGCTTTTCACCCTTGGTGGAAACCTTGGTGGAATCATGATCCCCTTGATTGAACCGCTCTCTAGAAAAATCTGTATACAAATCCTACCTCCCACCTCCCCATACACACAATTTTGCATCCAATTTTAAGGCATTCCTGGGCTTTCTGAATCTTACCCAGAATAAGAATCCCTGATAGAGATTGTGACTAGATAAACTAAAAGGGAGACAGGAGGAGGTAGAGCTGGAGTTCGGGTGATTGAGAGGAAATAACACAGAATCTTAGCATCGGAAGTAGCCTGTGAAGTCATCTAAAGTGACTTCCCCCAGCGCTGGAGTCCCTGCTCCCATCCACCTCTTGCTAAGGAGGTAACAGGCCTCTGCTCAGCCCCTCACACATGCGGCACCTCCTCACTCATAGAAAAGCCCACTGCAGAGGCCACTGTCACTCGTGGAATGCTTCTACTTCTACTGTAACCGGCCACCTTCTCACTGACGCATTCACAAGTCTGTGGGCACCTCTTCAGCTATTAGAAGGCTGTTCTTGTGGCCAGTGGGGTCTTTGCTTCTGTGGACCGAAAGAGCCACAGTTCCTTCAGGCCTTTCTTACCTGACAGTGTCGTAGCTTCTAATTCAGTTTAGTGCGTCCCTTCTGTGGACTCTGCCCAGCCTGACACCTGCTTTCCAAAGTTGCCCTCCCACCCATGGAAGGCACACTCAGGAGCCATATTTACCCAGCATGGCTCCATCCCCCTGGCCCATAGCTGACGGAACCCGGGGAAACCTTGCATGAAGAGGCCAATCACATATACCCCCACCCCTCCAGACACTTGGAATTAGATTCGGTCCCACTAGTTAGTTTCTGCTGGTCTTTTGAACTGGGAGTAGGTAACCCTGGGGGCAGCTATCTGCTTAGAGGAGGGAGCAAAGAATAAAGCAGTGGGGCGGATGAGGCAGAGGGGACAGTGCAGATGGCCTCGGAGAGGAACAGATACAAGGAGGGTGTGCTGATTCTGAACAACTCGCCAGTTCCCAGTTCCATCCTTTTCTCAATTTTGGCTGTCCTCTTGGATTCCATGAAATATCCCTGTGACCTTGTAATAAATGCCCATTTTTGGTTTAGACCAGTTGGAGTGACTCTGCTGAATATAAAGTCAGTCTCCTTCTGGCCCTCTCTCTCCTCCCTTTCCCTCTCCTGTATTCTGCTCTCCTCTCCGAAATTCCTGTGTTCTCATGACCTTCATTACTAAGCCTTGAGACTGTCCTCATTTGCATTGGCTGCAGATCAAATTTCCCCAGTGATTTAATCCTGAAGCTCTGCTTCTTTTCTGAACACGGAAGCATAGCATCTCATCCCAACCTCACACTCTATAACACAAAAAACTTCCTTCTCTTCTTTTCCTTTGAAACCACCCTTGCTGGCCTGTCACCCAGGCCTTACATTTGTCATGGTCTCTGGTTTCTGAATCTCCTTAGAGAATTTCGAGATTCCTAAATTGTGTAATCCTCTCTCCTGCCATGGCCTCAAAATCTGCCTTAATCTCAGTAGTTAAATGATAGATTACTTTTGTATCTGATTACTGGAATGTTGTCTTTACTAGTCCTTTGGTTGCCAGATTTCTCTACCTTCTGTCACTTTAAAATGCTACCAAAAAATGATACTTCTGAAAAAGATATTGCCCAGTCTGCGTAAATCCAGTGGTAACTTACATTCCATGAACATTCACCCTGCTATTGCCACTTCAAGCTTCTCAGAGATGTTTGTGCTTTGATGACACTTATGATTAGAAATGGTGGACTAATCACTATGAACTCCCCTCATCAGCCATCTTTAATGCCTCATTTCCCTCAGGATAAAGTTCTATCTCCTTAGTCTGATAGTCAATGTTGTTGTTTTTTTAAAACATATATTCTGATCTCTAACATCTCCCCTAAGGGACCCTCTACTCAAGCCAGATTGTCTACTCACTATTTTCCACCCCTGGTTTTCACATTCATTCATTCACACAACAGACATTGGTGGTTGTACCAAACACTAGAGATATAACAGTGAACAGGACACACATAGCTTAAGGTTGAACATGCTAATCTGGAATGTTTTCTCTCCCTGGTCCCATTCTTTTTGTACTAAATTCTACCTTTTCTTCAAGGCCCCACTAAAATCCACCCTTTCCTCAATTACGCCTGTCTGAAATGACCTCTCTGTCTTAAACTCCTGTTTATGTTTTTATTTGTACTCTGAAGTTAAGTATCACTTAACATCTGGATTTGAATCTGCACGCTGGGTCTCCTTGAGAAGCAGCATGTTATGCTGCTTCATTCATCCTATGGGGCCTTGCACATGGTATTAGCTCAATAAATGCATTGAATTTATTGCTGCAGCTTAGGCTTAAATTTCCTTAAAACCACCACAAATGAATGTGAATATGCATTTGTCCCTCTGGCTGACTTACGTAAGAACTAGTATTTCCATTGGTTCAACGTTCTCAGGTCGCACATGCTACCATGTGGATGAAACTGGAGGACATTATGCTGAGTGAAATGAGCCAGTCACAAGAGGACAAATACTGTAGGATTCCACTTACATGAGGTGCCTACTATTGTCAAATTCATAGAGAAAGAAAGTAGAATGGTGGTTACCAGGGTGGAGGGAAGGTGGAAACAGGGAGTTATTGTTTTATGGAAACAGAGTTTCAGTTTGGGAAGAGGAGAAAGTTCTGGAGATGGATGGTGACTGATGGTCACAGACAGTGTGAAAGAACTCAATGCCACAGAGTTGTACACTTAAAAATGGTTAACATGGTAATTTTATGTTATGTATATTTTATCAAAATTAAAAAAAAGAAAACAATCAGGTCCCAATTTGCATGAGGGTGTGGTCCATGTCTCCCCCTTTGGACCCTTCCTAGCACCTGCCATTTCCAGCCCACTTGGTAGCAGGATAAACACTTGTGGAAGTGAAATGAGTGGCACTATTTCCTTGGAATTGAGGAGGAAAATTAGAAGGGGAATCTTTGAAAATATCTTAAACACTTTTCACATTTCACCTTGCCGCTGTCTCTTCAGGATGTGAATAGAAAAACGTGTCAAACCTCAAAGCCAACAAGAGAAGGCGTTTTTCTGGGCTCAGATGAAGAAATCTGCAAAATTAGGAAATAATGTTTGTGCCATTTCTGGAGGCCCTGGACAGACTCGGTTCACCTCCAAATGATTTACCTGTGGCCCTCGATGATTATTTACTTGGCTATTCAGTTCAAGACAATCACAGGAATGTACGGCCCATAAATTAGAATAGCTATGAAACACAGGCTGCTTTTATGTAGAAACATAACTTTTGCAGGTTTTTTTTTTTTTTTTTACAAAGGGAAAATACATTTAATATACAGGCTCAGAGTGATCACTCTGTTCTTCCTGCCTCCTTTTTAATATTGGAGTTCATCTCGGATCTCTTGTGTGTCCTAGGTCTTTGCCCTTGTGTCTGACTACGGGTCCAGGAGACAAATGTGCCCCCAAGTGCTTCTTGATTGAGCCTCTCAGGGGAGCATCAAGGCTTCTCTGAGTACCCCTGCCCACCCCCAAGCTTTCTGTTTGGTGTGGGGGGGCTCATAGCAGATGAACATGCAAGCAGGGTTAACTATGTGGAACAGGGGAAAGAACCTGGATCTTGAAGGTCAGCTCACCAGCTCTGAGTCCAGGCTCCTTCACACACCAGCACTGGCCCCCAGCAGGTAACTTCATCATGCCCATCTGTACAATGGGACTAACAATACCCCTTGTTTGAGTTATGGTGAGGATCAGAGATCATGAACAGTGGCACAAGGCCTGACATTCAATAAACAATTATAAAGATATCAAGATGATAGCTCTTGAGTGGTCTGCATTTGGTGGAGGGTGAAGAAGCCTAAAATTGAGCAAGGACAATAAATCAGATAAAGGGGCAGGTTCAGGTAGGATGCTGACAACTAGCAAGGGGAGAGGAACGTTGGGAGTCTGCCCAAGTCAGGAACACAATCAAGTAAAGGAAACAATAGGTCGCCTTCGGGTAACTTTGAAGAGGGTCCAAGTGTCCAGCTGAGATCTGGGCTGGTACTTATACTGATTAATGAAGAAGCAAGACTTTTAAAGCTAGGAAGTGTGACCTAGTGGCTAGAGGCAGGTATCTAGGTCCCACTGCTTCTAGTTCTAATGGAGAGAGCTCATCAGAGCACTGACTCTGGAGCCACATGGCCAGTGTTTGACTCCTGGCCCTGCCCTTACTAGCTGTGCAACCTTGAGCCAGTCACTTAACCTCTCTGTATTTTATTTCCTTCCTCTGGAAAGTGGAAGTAATAATAGTATCTACTTCACTCATAAGGTTGTTATGAAAATTCAATAAAATTAAGATGGGTAAAGTTCTTGGAGTAGTTCCTGACAGATAGTAAGCACGAAAAAAAAGTGTTTGCTATTTTTAACATGATTCATTTCTTTCAACAAATGTTTATTCAACAAATGGTTATGGGCACTGTGCTAAGAAATGGCAAAGCAGCTGTGAAGTGGTCTGTACAGTCCCTGCCTTCATGGAACTGAAAGTCTAGCCCCCAAGGATCCCTTCTTTCTCCTTGCCAATAGCTCAGCCCCCATCAGGCTTTGGTGTTTGTTCTCAGGGCTGTAATATGGACTGCAGGCCTTTTCTCTTTATTTCTTGCTATACCTGCTTCTCCACACTGCAGGTAATTGAGAGTTGTTGGAATGTTCTATAAAAAGCTTACAGAATTGAGGGCACTCAGTCAATGCTGAATAATAACAAGAGAAATGTATAATGTATAAACAGATTATGTTGGGGTCTTAACGTTTCTTCAGCTCATTAATATATATGGGAACACACTTCCTCTGCTTTGCTTCCTGATGCAGACTGTCCTCCAGTCGGCAAGGAGGGAGCAGGCTTCACAATCCCGCCTAAGGCCCCGGGAGGCTCTGGAAGCCAGCTCAGGAGGCAAGCAGGTTTCTTCATGATTGTCAGCGGTTTCCTTTGACAGGAAGAGCTGCCCTTGACTGACCTCTTACCATCTATCAGGCCTGGTGCTAAGCACTTCCTGTGTCATTTTGCTTTATCCTTAAAACAACCCTGGGAAGTAGGTTCTATTGACCTCACTTTGTATCTGAAGGAACTAAGTCAGAAGGATGGCTAACAATTTGCTCAAGTTCACCCAGTACAGCTGGGATTCTAATTCAGCCACAGGCCCACACTACCACGCCCCCTTTTCACAAATCTCTCTAACCTCCAATGTACTTGTTCCTCTAGAAAATTCAAGTCCACCATCCTCTGCATAAAAACAAAGCTGTCTATTTTTAGGAAACCTCAAAGCCTTTAGTGCAGAATACCTTGTTCCATACACAGGAATTCTTATCACACTTTGCAATTGTCTTGTGTATCTACTTGTTGATTCCCAGTGACTCTAAGCTCTGTCAACTATTGTCCCTCAGCACAATGCTAGTCACAAAATAGATGTTTCATAAATATTTGTTGCATGAGTAAATAAATGATAATCACTAAATTTGTATACCCCTTATAGGATCTATTGCAGAAAAACACAAAATATGTTCTCGATTCTTATTTGTTCAATGTATATACATGGAATTATGAATGAGTCATCTAACTTGGCAGTCCAAATTTTATCATTCTTGCTGATTCGCTAAAAAAAATAAATAAACTACACAGACAACAGATAACTAACGATTCAGGGTCTCTTTTTAAAATGAGAATGAAAAATGAAAGAATGAAAAAAGGAAAGAAAGAAAGAAAAAAATGAATGAATGAATGAATGAATGAATGAATGAATATAAATGCCTCTGTGGCCATTCTCTAGATCTTTCCTTCAAGTGAGCTCCATCTTCAACAGACTTGCTCCCAGCCTGATCGGCAATGTTTCTTGAGTTTACACTCAGTGAAACATGGTCTAACCTCCTTTATCACATGACTGACTGATGCCGGTTTGTGTTAAAAACAAATAGCCTTTGAAGATGCCAATTGGTAAAGCTGGCATTTTAAAAATCATTCTGGTCAGGAGTTTGCGTGAAGTTATTTTGGCCTGAGTACATAAAGGGCGAGTGCTTTCTACATGGCTGATCTGGGCCCAGAGGTCTTGTAAAGACAGAGGGCCTGGCCCACCCACCAGGGTGACCCCACACACCAATGGAGAGACTCCAGAGCCCCCTTCTTGCCTTGTGTCAAAGCAGAGTCTACAGGACAGAGGAAGGACTGACCCTCTCACTTGTATTTCTGGAATAACCACCGGGTTTTATCTGGGATGCTGATTCTCCCAGGATGTTTATTATTAAGCCTGAGCTTAATTTCTATTATCGATGTTCTACTTACCCACACAGACAAGCATATGAGTGAGTTTACCCACAAGTATACATTTTCCAGAGGAAGCTGTTGCTTTTTGCTACAGTAATTGCTACAAGAAAAGCATCAGAAATTTTTGAGATAACATATTGTTTCTCCATAACAGCTTCAAACTTTTACCC